>NW_006922189.1:9027-9922 GCF_000298275.1 Orycteropus afer afer | reverse complement strand
TCAAGTCTACTAATAAAATTTTCCAATAATATATCATACAGTGTTTCACTACTATTCATAAAGTTTTATCTGGCCAATTCTTTGAGAAGTGGATGGCCTCTTCCTTCTTCTGAGTCTGTCTCAGTCTAGAAGCTCCAACAAAAGTGGTCCACCACTTGCACCCCTGCCAGCACAGCCTCCACCTCACAGCAACATGTAAGCCACCATAGTATGACAAACTGACAGACAAGTTTGTCTTCCTCAGCTATTCCAGCCACTCTGCTCACTTCCTGGGCTTTCCCCTACCTGTTCCTGCTGACCCTGTCTGCTCCTGCTCCCTGCCATCTTGGAAGCTGCCCCCCTGCCTTCCTTAGCTTTTCTTGCCACCAGCCCTTTCTGCTGCTGCTCCCTGCCACCTTGGGGGCTGCCCACCCCCCATTACTGTTCCAGCCACTGGCCCTGTGTGTCAATGCTCCTTGCTGCTTTGACTACCACATTGGGGTAAAGTAATTAACATTCCCTAAATATCAGAAAGATAAAACTACTCATTACTGGGTTCAAAGCATTGGCATGTGACTATAGAGCTTTTCAGCTGCTACGTTTTCCCACTACTACCTTATCAAGAAAGTACTGAGGATATTATTTGATTTGGTAAATAAAAACACAGCATCTGAACACTGGGACTCTTTGTAAAATGATTTATGCATAAAATATAAAATCTTTCATTTTGTTTTTAAATGAATTGCCCACTGTCCTAAAATAATAGTAAAGAATAGTTTTTGTTGCTTTGTTTGGTTAACTGGTTCTAAGACTTACATTCTCCAGAATACTTGAGGAGACAGAATATCTTGAAAAGGAGATCTCCACATTAGAAAATGTAGTGCAATCTAGTTGTTCTTTTTCTTTTTCTCTCTCT
>NW_006922189.1:2871-3936 GCF_000298275.1 Orycteropus afer afer | reverse complement strand
ATTCAGGTACTCCCTTAGCCTTTGAAATGCCCATACATTTACTTATCTGCATGAGTATTATTATTATTATTATTATTATTATCATTATGTTTCTTAGTTTATGTGCCTAAAAATAGTGCCTGAAATAATAACTTAAGTGTAAACAGGTTATTTGGAACAACTCTAAAGCAGCAGTGAGGAGCAGGGAGATTGAGACAGGAAAGGAGGAAAAACTAAATGATGAATAATGACTATTGTTATCACTGTGAGCATGTAGGGCTCAATTCCCTTGAAGATCCTCTGAAGAACTATATAGATTATACCTTAAAATTGTGCAATAAGAACAGACGGCTGGGGCATGTTCCCACTGAAGTTCTGGTATGGATGAATTTGTTGCCAGGGACCTTACTGCCCTTAAACTTAGTGACACCTTCAGGAGGGCCAAGGACCCTCCTCCAGCTTTAGGGAAAGCTGTAAAAAATGAAAACAGAGGAACCTCCCACAGCATTCTTCAGGTATGGTATGCTGAGGTGAAGTGATGTTGTTGTTGTTATGTGCCGTCGAGTTGGCCCCGACTCATAGCGACCCTCCTTGGCTCTCCAAGGCAGTATCACTATGGAAGTAGGATTGCCCAACCTTCCTTCTGAGGAGTGACTGGTGGGTTTGAACCGCCAGCCGTCTGGTTAGCAAGCAAGTGTCTTAGCCACTATGCTACCAGAGCTCCCAGAGGTGAAGTGATATGGGCAACAAAAGGCATCTGATACACCAGACAGTCTATCTTCCAGGAAGTACAGCTGGAATGCACCTTAGAACTGAGAATGGATTGACTGTGAGTTCCTGCAAAATGGCAGACTAGGCAGAAAGACTGCACAGACCCTCTTCAACAAAGAAAAGGGAAACCAGTTAATACAGACACAGAAGATAATCCTTGACTTCTGAGCCTTGAAGGGAAGGATATAGAAGTGGAGTAAACCCCAACTAGCAGAAGAATTTGCATGAAAATACCAAAAAAGGAGACAGACAGAGCTGCGGTCTGACAGCAATCCTGAGCAATCCTAACGGCACAGCACAGACAGCTTGGAGATT
>NW_006922189.1:0-453 GCF_000298275.1 Orycteropus afer afer | reverse complement strand
TCTTTAGATATCTTCAAAGTATTGAGAGAAAGACCAAAGAAAACACAAAAACCTTAGAAGAATTTTGGAAAAAAATACAAGAACAATATGACAAAATAAATGAAAAATTAGAAATGATTCTAAATCTACAGACAGAAATCCAAAAGATTAAAACTAAATCATTAGAAATAGGTAACATGTTGGAAAGGCAAAGGAATACAATTGATACAATGGAAGACATTAATTAATGAGATTGAAGACAAATACCTGAATACTTCTTTTGAAAGGGTTCAAACAGAAAAAAAAAAAAGATCAAAACAAAATGAAAAAAGCTTAAGGTTCATGTGGAATAGGATTAAAAATAATAATTTACATGTGATTGGAATTCCAGAACAGGAAGAGAAAAACAAAACCACTGAGAAAATTGTCCAATATTTGCTGAAGGAGAACTTACCTAATATGATGAAAGATGAG
>NW_006922188.1:1518344-1527729 GCF_000298275.1 Orycteropus afer afer | reverse complement strand
TCAAGTATAGCAGGGATTGTGGGGCTGGCGCGGGATAGGGCAATGTTCCATTCTGCTGTGCATGGGGTCGCTATGAGTCGGAAACGACTCGACGGCACTTAACAACAACAACAACAAGGCAGTAAATCTTTACAGAAGTAGATTGCCCATCTTCTTCCATGGAGTCGCTAGTGGGTTTGAACTGCCAACCTTCTGGTTAGTAGTCAAATGTGCTAGCACTAGGTCACCAAAGCTACTTTGCATATTCCATGACCCAGGAATTCTTTTAGGACTAGATGTATATGTAAGAGTAATTCTTGCATATGTGCACCAGGGAAGTTTTAAGAGAATGTTCACAACAACATTGCTCACAATATTTTAACCCTTCCAACACCTTTGTAACTAATTGCTATATTACATTCCCTCTATTGAACCACTCAGTAATTTCTGCTTTCCTAATTGGTAGAATACACTGTTTACAACTGTCATCCTCAGGCACATTAACCTTCACATTGACTACTCTTCATTCACACGAACTCTTAGGTTCTGTGGTCAGATGATCTGGCTCTGAAACTCAGCTCCACCATTTTGCCAGGTATAGAAAACTAAACTCTTAAATCTTACATTTGCCAAGCTGTAAAATGTTGATAAATGATATACCTGCTATTTCACAGGAAGAGTGGAAGACTGAATGAGGAAATGGATTTAAAGTGATTACTACAGTACTTGTCACATTGTAAGTGATCAAGAAATGGAAGTTATCCTTCTATCACAGGGGCAGGCAATTCTTTTCTATGAGAGGCCAGATAGCAAATATTTAGGCTTTGTAGGCCATCCATTCTCTGTCATGACTACTCAACTACTCAACTGCTCAACTGCCATTGTAGCATAAAAGTAGTCATGGATAATATGTAAATGAATGAGTGTGGCTAGATTCCAAAAAAACTTTTATTTATGGACACTTGGAATTTGAATTTCACAAAACTTTCACATATCACAAAATATTCTTTTTATTTTAGTCAATTCTTTTAAAACATAAAAACCATTTTTATCTCACAAATTATGAGATGTCACTGCTGGTCCTATAATTCATAGAACCTTTGCCTCCTCTCACCATCAGCCATAGGGAGCCTGCTCAGGCCTTTGACCTCATCACCAGAAGACTACTCTCTAATACCTCATCATCCCTACCCTCAGCTACAAAGTGGAAGCAGAAATGGAACTTATCTGCAAAACCCTCCACTGTAGTAGACATCGTAAAGAAAACAGACTGCCCTCTTGGCACATCCAATGCTGGTGGAGAGGCAAAGAGTAACCTCATGGAAAATTGGTGGCTTTCATCTCCTTACCCATCATCTCTCACTCTCCAGAAACACCACAGCTGTCTGCCTCTTTACAAGGGCACCTTCACACTTCATTTCTTTCTTCCAGATGCCATAAGGCTCTCGTCCCAACCTAAATCCAAAGGCAGCTACTCAAAGCTGACCTTTCAAACAGCCTGGGCTCCATTAAAATTTAAAACATATAAACAGACCAATATAGACACAGCTTGTGAAATGTATGCTGGTAATTTGATTACCACCTTTTTAATCAGGTGCATGTTAATGGACAACCTTTTATATAAATTAACATTTCTATCCTAATGAAAAGTGAAAGGAGATGTCAGAAAAGCATTTTACAATGCATGAAGATGTGCATACTACAGTTTTTCTGGGCAGTAATTTGGCAATATGTACTAGGATTTTTAATGTTACCAATCCTTTTGACTGGGTAATTGACCTTCTAGGAATGTATCCTAAGGAAATAATCATACATATACACAAAAATTTGTGAACAAGTTGTTTATCACAGCCTGTGTCCCACAGAATAAATTCCTGAGAGAAACCAACTGATTGGCATAGTTGGACTTATGATTTCTTTTTCCCCTTCTATCAGACACTTATTTCTGATCCAATGAGCTAAGACAAAGGCGTCGGGAGGTAGGCAGGGTCTTGTGGTGATCAGGGCTGTCCCTTCCAGGGATTGTGAACAGGGACATATAAAATATTACTGACAAAGGAAAACAGTTGCAATATATTGGTTGAGCTATAGCTGCAACAGCGATAGTTAAAGTCCTCTGCATTGGAAAGAACAAGATTTGGATGTGAGTATGGAAGAGAGGGAGGGAAGAGAAGAGGGCCCAAAAAATGGTGGGGGACTAGTGTCCAGTTTATAGAAAAATTTCAAGGGATATTCTGGAATAGGAAAATCTAGCATTGGATTTTAAAGTCCTTACATTGCTGCAAAGTAAATTCTTCACTTTCTCAAATTTTCAGTAAATTTGCTCTACCTCAAAATGTTCAGTGTGGGTGGTTTATTTGGTAGAACATAAGGAAAAGGGCCAAATTTCACATCTGGGACTTTGTGAAACAGAAGAAAGAGAACACAAGGAAGATAAAGAGAGAACCTCCAAAGTGAAATTCTGAGAAGTATTGAGGGAACAAAAGGAAGAAAAGAAGCACAGGGTCGGAATCTTGGAGAAGGCATGGCACTTACATCGGGCATGCAGTGGAAGTTAGACCTCAATGGTCAAAGAGAGTCTGGCTGATCTCTGGGGTATTAGCTTTAGATGGACACATTTCTGCAATGTTCTCTTGGACTTTGTACCATCTGATCACTGGGCCCTGTTCATCTTGCAGCTGATGTGGAATAGGACAGAGAATGGCAAATGCCTGGTGTAGGCACTGCTGATGAGCAGGTTTCCATAAACATCAGCTACTATCAATACGAAAATATAGTACAATGATTAATAATAATAAAGTGCCTAGATGACTTATTTTGTCACACCGGACAAAGCTGTATTGAGTGGAGCTATCCTTAGGTTAAATTCCCATTGTCTTTTGATACACACATACAAAAACATATATGCATGTACCCGTATCTTCAAGGAATAGAGTCTTGTGATTAACTTTTTCCACAATTTCCCCCTCTAAAGTACAGAGTAGTACTGTTTTCTCCTTTCAGAGTATCTGTTCCTTTTGATTCCTGTTGTAGCTCTAATTTCTGTCCCTGTTGCTGTAATTCCTTCCATCCTTCCCCCGCTCCTTGCTTCCCTGACCCACCTCCATTTCTAATCTCTCTGTAAAACTCAAAGAGGTTTCTGTTGCTGGAAAAAGAAAAGCTTTCACCATTAGGAGGTTTGATATGCCCATTTCCAGTAAGCAGGGCAATATAATGACCATTAAGTTTTTGTCATTTAGATGCATTTTAATGAGCTGTCTAACTTTGTGAACTCTGTTCTCTGTAACCTGAAATTCTCAAAGGTGGAAGACACTTTATAAATCATTTAAGCCAACCTCCTGCTGATTGTTAGGAGCTCTTCCAGCACATCTTTGACAGGTGGGGACCCAGGTTTATTTGGATACTGCCGGTGACTAGGGTCTCACTATCTCCAAGGTAATCTATTCGCTGGTGAGAAAGCCGATTTTTAGAATGTTTTTCCTTATGCTGAACTGAATTTGCCATTCTGTTACATCTATCTGATGGTTGATGGTCAGAGGGGTGACCTTCTTCCATGGGATCGTCATTCAAATATTGACAGATAGTCATCATGTCTCCTCTCTCCCTAAGCCCTCCCTTCCACCTTTCCACATAGATGTTGGTTTCCAGTCCCCCAGATGGCTTTCCTCAGAATGCATGCATTGCATCATAGTGATCTCTCTTAAAACGTCTAAAGCAGCACAAGTTAAGATACTTAACATGGTCTGCCCAGAACCAACACAGGGATTTTGAATATAATCCGAATGGCTTTGAAGGTGGATGAAAAGGAAAGTCTGGGAGATACCTAGAATTTAATTGTATATCTTATTGCTAGGAGCTCTGGTAGCATAGTGGTTAAAGCACTTGACTACTAACCAGAAGGTTGGCGGTTCAAACCCACCAGCCACTCCTCGGAAGGACGGTTGGGCAATCCTATTTCCGTAGTGATACTGCCTCGGAAACCCAAGGAGGGGTCGCTATGAGTCAGGGCTGACTCGACGGCACATAACAACAACAAAACAACATCTTATTGCTAAGAGCTGTGCGGTCCTAAAGCAATAGCAAACATATGAAAGAGAAGTTCTGTATTCCAACAAGTTAAGAGTCTTCAGAGTGAGGTGAAAAAGACATTTATCTTAAGAATGAAAAATATTGCGAAATCCACTCAAATGGTGAGTTGGGTAGGAATTGCAGACATCTATGAGAAGATTAAAAACCAGGTAAGTATAAAACTTGAGTCCAGAGAAATGGGTTTCTTTTTCCTTCCTTCCACCTTTTGCTCACCCTATAAACACTTTGAAGTTATAGAGTCATTACCATAAAAACTAATTGGGTTTAATCCATTCTGTCAACTGAAATCTTTGATTATTATGTAATTTCCTGCTGAGAAGACCATTCCCTACATTATATGAGAAGGTAACCCCCACATTGTGCAGGAAAGTCAAATAACTTTCTTAAAGATTAAACTTTTTCCAACCCTGGAAAGATTTATAATTTATATAACAAAACAAAAAAAAAAAACTTACTGCTGTGGAGTAAGTTCTGACTCATAGTGACCCATTCTGGGGTTTCCAAGATGGTATCTCTATGGAAGTAAATTGCCCAGTCTTCCTTCCGAGGAGTTTGAACCACCAGCCTTCTGGTTAGCAGTCAAATGCTTTTTTGGTATAATTGTATAGCTATCTTTTGAGAAAATAAAACCCAGGATATGACTTTTGTTTTTATATTAAGGAATTGTCATATATTTAATATTTTGTATATTTAAGATTTTTTTTGAGGAACAGCCTTATTACTCCAATTTAAAATGAATAATTGAGAACATAATTAAGTGATTGTAAGTGAAAATCTTATATATATACAACATTGGAACGTTTAAGAGAACTTAAGAATCATTGTATTTATAAACATAATTTATAAATTATAATTTAAAAAATAATTACCTAAGCACTTGAGAAGTTTTGTTCTCTACTAAGTCAGACATTAAAGAGATTTACAAAACTGCAATATAAAAAAACCCAAAACCAAATCCACTGCCATTAAGTCGATTCTGACACGTTACGACCCCCATTGGGTTTCCGAGAGGGTAAATCTTTTTGGAAGTAGATTGCCCAGTCCTGTTTCCACACAGTGGCTGGTGGGTTTGAACCCCAGCCTTCTGGTTAGCAGTCAGATACCTTAGTCACTGTGCTACCAGAGTTCCTTAACTACAATATTATATTAAATTTCTAAATACAGTTTTAATATATTTATGTTCATGTGCAGCCAACATCCCTGCCAATGGAGGCTTGCATGTTGCTATGATGCAGAACAGATTTCAATGGCGCTTCCAGTCTAAGACAGACAAGACAATCTTCTGGAAATCAGCCAACAGACACCCTGTCACAATTGTTTGGTCTACAACCGACTGTGGGGATGGCGCAGGACTGGGAGGTGCTTTTTCTATTTTGCGGGTGTTGCCGTGAGTCAGGGGCCAAGTGCATGTCAGCTAACAACCACAGTAACTCATTTATAAATAGGGTCAAGTATCATTGAAAATTCCTTTAACACTCACAAAAGTGATTGTTAAATTTACTAGAGTTGTTCATTGAATAATAGGCTTTGTAAGCTTAACTTGAAAGCTTAATCACTAGTCACCTCCACATTCATCCAAATCAAATCATCCTTTAGAGCACAGCTCAGTTCTGCAGGCCTCAATCATCACTATTCTCCCCTTTTCTGAGTTCCTGTAGCAAAGGCAGTCTATCATTTTGTCCCTTGGTTGTGTGATAATAAGCACGGTTACTCAACATTCCCTTTTTGACTGTAAACCCCTGGAGGGCAAACATTTTGACTTATCTGTTCTTTAACAGCTAGCGATGCAAAAAAATGCAACACCCTGCCAGTGGGGTCGGATCTGACTCATAGCGACCCCTCCTTGGGTTTCCAAGGCAGTATCACTATGGAAGTAGATTGCCCAATCTTTCTTCCAAGGAGTAGCAAAACTTGTGGGAAGCATCTTTTGAATGAAAGCATTTCCTTAGACGCATCATTGCTTTGGTTTACATTACTACCTGTATGCAGATTCCTCCTCAACAGCTATGACTAACTTATTAAACTCTCATCAGGGTAGCTCTCTAGTTACAGTAGTAGTAGCAGCAGTAGCAGCAGCACTTAATGTTATTGAACACTTATATGTTCAATATGTTCCAGAAGCTGTTCTAAGTCTTTATTTGTTGCGATAATTGAAGGGTGACCTAAACAGGGTCTTAACTCAATAAAGGCTACAGAATTGGAAACAAAAGCAAGTCTGAGACAGTTTGCAGAGAAAAAAATCAATAGGACTTTGGCATGAGTAGTGAAGGCAGGTCAAAGATGGGACCTGAGTTCTGAGCCTGATGACTTAAGGGTGTGGTGGCACTGTGCTGTTTTTGATGAGGTACTTGTAGAGAGATAAGAACATTCATTCATTTTTTAAATCCATTCAATAAGTATTTATTAGGCAAATGCTTTGTATTGGTCACTGTGTTAGGTGGTAAATAAGCAGATTTTGTTCCCATTCTCATGGAGGTTAGTCCAGGAAGGGAGAAAGATAATAAGTAACACAAATAGCCAAATTGCACATCAGCATTTATCAAAGTATCAAACAGTAATGAGAAGGAAGATTTCTTTCTATTTAGGTCAAGTAGCCAGGGCAGGCCTTTCAATTCTATGGGACTTAAAATGAGATGAAAGTATGAGTTCAGTCACTTATTTTATTTTATTTTTTGCCCAAAGAGGGGGAAAATAGGGATGTAATATTTGCTGAACACCTAAGAACACCAAGAGACTGATAGCATATTGCTACATTCCCATTTTATGGAGAAGGAAAACAGGCTCCAGAGACTAAGCAGCCTGACTAACGTCACACATGATTTAACCTCATGAGCCCACAACTTGTGATCATGTTGATACTTTATAAGTGCTTCTAAGGAGAATCAATCATCAAAGTGATGAGCTTCAGCAAAGAACTTGGACTAGATATTGGAAAGACTACATTATAAAGAAAGAGGGCATGTGGCTACTTCAAGTGAGTTCAGCTCTCTGGACTGAGACAAATCTTAGGACACTGAGAGATATTGGGATTGTGCTATAGAGCCATTGTCAAGAACTCTGAGAAAGAATGGAGGACGTATTAGAGATGAACAAATGTACCCCCTTTTAAAGTAGAAGTGAACTTGTTAGCTTGTTGAAACAATAGTTCTATAAAATTGACATTAATCTCTGCAAAATTCTGGGTTGGCATGCCAGCAACGGGGTGAAGAACCCAAGCTTTAGCATCAAACAGATTTTAAAGGTACAAATCTCAGTTCTGCAACTTAATTGTTGTGAGCCGCAACCTTGAGGATGTCACTTAACCTCTCTGAGTCTCAGGCTTTTCATCTGCAAACAGAAGATGATGATAACCACTTCCCAGGGCTATTGGTGGTAGAATAGTGCCTAAGGCATTTGACTGCTAACCAGAAGCTTGGCGGTTCAAACCCACCAGCCACTCCTCAGAAGGAAGGTTGGGCAATCTACTGCCATAGTGATACTGACTCGAAAACCCAAGGAGGGGTCGCTATGAGCTGGGTCTGACTTGACAGTATATAACAACAACAACAACAGGGCTATGGTGAAGATGTAATGAACTCTTGTACATAAAGTCTTCAGTACAATGTGTGGTAAATGGAAAATATTCAGTAAACTATAATAATTATAGCTATTATTTCTCAAATATTTTTCTAATCAGATGACTGGCAAGTGCTTAGAAATGGAAAGTGATAGTCGATCAATCTTTAATTCTACAAATATTTATCAAGTGCCTACTGGAGGTCTTTCCTAGGGAGAAAAGAGAAGGTGTGAAAGGAACTGTGATTTATTTTTCATCTGAAAAATAAAGATGTGGCTTATTCATTAACTATCCCAAGCTCCCATTACTGGGTACACTGTACACATTTCTTTCTGCTTGGTCTGGCAAGGAGGTTGTAATTCTGCATTTTTGTATGTGGCATTGCAATCTATCTGTTGCCATGGAGAGATAAAGTGAAAAGAAGGCAAACTCTGCCTTCAATACAAACAGTGTCAAAGAACAAATATAGAAAAAAGGTAATGAAAACAAATGGGAAAAAGCGAAATGTCTTTCTGCTTGAATGTGTATACGACAGCATGAAATCTCTTCTGTCATGAGGTAAAATAGGAAATAGAATCTATACCCCATCTTTTAAGTATTGGTTTGAATCCACATTTTTATATGCATAAGACAAGGCCAGAAAATAACATAAGCAAAATGGAGAATATATTAATTGTCTATCACTCCTGTACTTTATTTATTTTTTTTTTAATGCATTTAGAGCTAATTTCATAGATTTTTTAAATTCTGGGAACCTGGTACCAGGGTAGTTCAAATTGCAAACAGTAATATAAAAATGTGTGGTTCTTTTTCATTTAGACTTGCAAACAGCACTTTAAGAAATTTTAGTTATCTCATTTAATTTCATATCCTCTTGCTACTAACACATACCCTCCTGTAGAAAGGTATAGTGTAAGGGATGGCAGAGATGACGAGACAATAGAGGTTTATTAAACACCTTGCTTAACAATGAAAAAGGAAGACAGAAGAACTGATGCATTTGAATTGTGGTGTTGGAAAAGAATACTGAATATACTGTGGATTGCCCGAAGAAGGAACAAACATGTTAGAAGAAATACAATCAGAGTGCTCCCTTGAAGCAAGGATGGCAGCTCATGTATTTTGGAGTACGCATCAAGAAAGACCAATCATTAGAAAAGGATATCATGTTTGGTAAAGTAAAGCGGTCAACAAAAACCAGGGAAATCCTCACTGAGATGGATTGACTTGTACAGTAGCCACAACAATGGATTGAAATGTACCAGCAATCATGAACATGCACAGGACCAGGTTTGTTATACACAAGATCTTCTTCAGTCAGAGCCAACTTGGCAGCAACTAACAACAACAAATGTTTTATGCATTTTCATATATATTATTCACTTAATGCACACAACAAGCCCAAGAGGCATGTGAGATACTGTCCATTTTAAGACAAACTGAGGTTCAGAGAAGCTAAGTGACTTGCCCAAAGTCTCATGGCTAGTAAGATGCAAGACAGGGATTTTTAAGTTGGCTCTTCTGATTCTAAGCTCAGGTCTGTGGCCACTTTGTGATGCTACCTTACATCAGGAAAGTTTAGAGGCCCAAACAGGGACTGGGAAGCAGAAGATCTGGATTCTCATTCCCAATGTTAAAAGCTGTGGAGTGGCAGGGAAAATACCTTTCTGGGTTCATTTTGTTGTTGTTGTTGTTGTTAAGTGCCGTCGAGTCGTTTCCGACTCATAGCGACCCCATGCACAGCAGAACGAAACACTGCCC
>NW_006922188.1:1515656-1516749 GCF_000298275.1 Orycteropus afer afer | reverse complement strand
TTTTATTATTTGCAAAATAAAAAATGGGTAGCTCGGTTGCCTGAGAACAGCCGGTGCAGAACACATGGTCAGAGGTGGATTTACTATGAAACTGAGCCCTGGTCATGTAGAGGTTAAGCGTTCAGCTATTAATTGAAAGGTGGCTAGTTTGAACCCACCAACTTCTCTGTGGGAGAAAGATGTGGCAGCCAGAATCGGTGAAGATTTACAGCCTTGGAAACCTTATGGAGCAGTTCTCCCTTGTCCTATAGGGTCACTATGAGTTGGAGTTGACTCAATGGCATCAGGTTTGGTTTGGCTTTGTTTCCAGTAAAGCTTGGAAACCCTCACTTGCATGGCCTCTGTGAGTGCTGGTCATTGCAAGGGTAGCCCTCTAGGTGGAGAGGAAAAGCCAGGTTGCCATCAGGAAGAACCTCGATGTGAACATTTCTGATAAATCACCTAAAGAGGTCTCGAGGAAAAGGTCCTGAATTTCTAAGATTCCAGAAATTTGGATTGGGTTTCTGAGGTGGTATCTCTGCAAAAGTAGATTGCTCAATCTTTATTCCTAAGAGTGGCTGGTGGGTTTGAATCGCAGCCTTCTGGTTAGCAGTCAAATGCCTTAGGCACTGTGCCACCAGAGCTCCCTCTAAATAAGTATTCACTTTAAAACCTAATTTATATTCACAGTTTTTTATTCTTTTCCTATAAAAAAGGCCTCATAATTTGTATAAGCTTCAGATGGCTCTGTCCAGTGGCATCACTAGGGTTGAAGCCACCCAATGCAATAATTCATGATGTCTGCTCCCCTCCCACCATAGGCCTTCACCCAAACCAGATCATACAGAATCCTTAGTAATGTTTATAATAAATTTATTTTTACTTTTTTAAATTTTTATTGTGATTGGGGTGAAAGTTTACAGAGCAAATTCATTTTCCATACAGCAGTTCATATACATTTTGTTTCATGACTATAATCAATATAAATCATAGAAGAATATGTGATAAATATAGTTGTAAATTGCTTAAATGTAATATTTCTTGGATTATATGAATACTAACAGCACAATTGGGCTAAGCATCACATATATATATATTTGTATATATATATATA
>NW_006922188.1:1466191-1489241 GCF_000298275.1 Orycteropus afer afer | reverse complement strand
TAACAATAGGGCACATTTGAATACCTAATTTCCTCCTCATCTCTTCTCATGTTATTTGCTTTGCAATTGTTCTGTTGCCAGTTTTAAAACTCTGAACCAAATCCCTCTCTAGTCACTATCTTAAACCAATTGCTCAGCTGGCTCAGGAAGTAAAAACTAACTTTAATATTAGCCTAAGCAAAAACATAGCAGGATTAACCAGCTGTTAAAAAGAAATAACATGAGGCATACTTAAATGACTGAGAAAAGCTTGGTAATTATGCTTCAGTTTATATTAGCTCCATCAGGCCTTTCTTCAGGTAGATATAATCTACACAGAAGTAATGTGCCATTTTTACTTATCTCATTTATTATCAGTGTCTGTCAGGGATCTTTGGACTAGAATATCAGAATAGCCCACTTTAACTAGTAACTCTATCATACTTTTATTCTTGTATGAA
This sequence comes from Orycteropus afer afer, assembly GCF_000298275.1. Taxonomy (NCBI): domain Eukaryota; kingdom Metazoa; phylum Chordata; class Mammalia; order Tubulidentata; family Orycteropodidae; genus Orycteropus; species Orycteropus afer. Next base: position 1,488,801 of record NW_006922188.1, on the reverse strand, counting down.
GAACTTTGAGGAAAAACAAACAAATAAAACAGAAACAAAATAAAGAAAAAGTCCAGTTTTTTATTTTTTTAATCTCTCTTAAACATTTTATGGTTGTGTTTAAAGTATTATATTTTAGAACTGTTTTAGGCTGGGTTCTCTAGAAAAGCAAAACCAGTGAAGCATACATGTGTATATATATAGAGAGATTTATCTCAAGGAAATGGCTCATGCCATTGCAGAGGCTGGCAAGTCCCAGGGTGTGGCTCAAACATCAGGCTAGAGGCTTCTCCTTACTCATGTAGCTGCAGGGGCTGATGAATCCAAGATTGGCAGGTAAAACAGCAGGCTGATGGTTCATAGGCTACAGAGGCTAGTTAAGCTCAAGTTCTGCAGGTACTGCGGCAGGCCATTAGCTCAAATCCAAAGAACGGAGGGTCAGATGATGACGAGATAGATGCAGGATTCAAAGCAAAGAGCCAGAGAGCTTTAGAAGAGCGACGTGTATACTGGATACAGGCCACACCCCTGAGGAAACTCCCTTTCAACTGATTGGTTGCTCTTAGCAGATCTTATCATGGAGGTGATTACATTATATCAGATTTCATCATGGAGGGTGACTACATCCTTACATAAGGGCCACACTATATCACAATTGCCAAATCCATGAGAATCATAGCCTAGCCAAATTGACACATAAACTTAACCATCACAACAAATATTTTGTCTTTCTCAGTATCTTAACCTCAGTAAACCCAAACGAAGTCATTTGCTGTCAAGTTGATTTTGAAATCTTGAAAAGGAACACATTTACAGTCTCTTGGTAAATTTCTTTAGCCACTCTGCTCAGTTCTGGAATTGTTTTTGGAATAATCTAAGATGAGTGATTAGTCAGAGTGATTGATAAATGAAAAGACTCTCAAGAACCTGAAGCTATCATTTCTATAGGCAAAAACAAGGTGCTGGGCACCAGGCTAGGAGCTTTATAATTTCAACTCATTTGATCCTAATAACAACCCAATGAGATAGGGCTTGTTCTTAGACCAATTTTATAAACGAAAAAGTCTAGGCTTAGATTATGTTGCCTAAGATCATGCAACTAGTCAGTAGCAGAACCGTGATTTCAGTCCAGACAACAATAAAACGTTGTTAGATGCCATCAAGTTCGTTCTGACTCATAGTGACCCGAGGTACAACAGAATGAAACACTGCCCTGTCTGTGCCATCCTCACAATCCTTGCTATGCTTGAGTCCGTCATTGCAGCTTCCGTGTCAACCCATCTTGTTAAAGGTCTTCCCCTTTTACACTGTTCCTCTACTTTACCAAGCATGATATCCTTCTCTAGGGAAAGGTCCCTTCTGACAACATGACTAAAGTAGGTGAGATGAAGTCTGGCCATTCTCACTTCCAAGGAGCGTTCTGGCTGCACTTCTTCCTGGACAGATGTTCTTCTGGCAGTCCATGGTATTTTCAGTATTCTTTGCCAACACCACAATTCAATGGCATCAACTCTTGTTTGGTCTTCCTTATTCATTGTTCGGCTTTCAAATGCATTTGAGGCAATTAAAAATATCATGGCTTGGGTCAGGTGCACCTTAACCTTCAAAGTGACATCTTTGCTCTTTAACACTTTCAAGAGGTCTTTTGCAGCATATTTTCCCAGTGTAATACAACATTTGATTTCTTGACTGTTGCTTCCATGAGTGTTGATTGTGGATCCAAGCAAATGGAATCCCTGACAACTTCAATCTTTTCTCCATTTATCACGATGTTGAATCCTCAGGATTTTTGTTTTCTTTATGTTGGGGTGTAATCCATACTGAAGACTGCAGTCTTTGATCTTCATCAGTGAGTGCTTCAAGTCTTCTTTACTTTCAGCAAACAAGGTTATGTTATATGCATGTCTCAGTTGCTAAGAGTCTTTCATCAATCCTGAATCCACAGCCTTCTTCATATAATTCAGCTTCTCAGATTATTTGCTCAGGATACAGATTGAATGAGTATGGTGAAAAATACAACCCTGACGTATAGCCTTCCTGATTTTAAACAATGTAGTATCCCCTAATTCTGTTGAATGACAGCCTCGTGGTCTCTTAGTCTATAATGGTTAATATTAAGTGTTTATCGTCTTCCAGAAAGGAGCTCTGGTGGCATAGTGCCTAAGGCATTTGACTGCTAACCAGAAGGCTGGTGGTTCAAACCCACCAGCCACTCCTCAGAAGAAAGATTGGGCAATCTACTTCCATAGAGATACCTCTTCGGAAACCCAAGGTGGGGTTGTTGTTGATGTTAGATGCCATCGAGTTGTTTCCAACTCATAGCGACCCCATGCACAGCAGACGAAACACTGCCCGATCCCACGCCAGCTCCATGATCCCTGCTGTCTTTGAGCCCATCATTGCAGCCATCGTGTCAATCCATCTCATTGAAGGCCTCCCCCTCTTTCGTCGACCCTCCACCCTACCAAGCATGACATCTTTCTCCAGGGAATGGTCCCTTCTGATAGCATGACCAAAATAGGTGAGAGGAAGTCTGGCCATTCTCACTTCCAAGGTGGCGTGGCTATATTCAACTTGATGGCAGTGAGTTTGGTTTGGTTTATCTTCCAGAAAGTCTTCTAAATGCTTTGCATCCATTAACTCATTCTCACTCACTGCCGTTGAGTCAGTTACAACTCATAGTGACCCCTCCTTGAGTTTCTGAGGCGGTATCTCTACGGAAATATATTGCCCAATCTTCTTTCTGAGGAGTGGCTGGTGGGTTTGAACCACTAGCCTTCTGGTTAGCAGTCAAATGCTTTAGGCACTACGCCACAATAAGCCCCATAAAATCTTTGAGAGGTAGTGTGATAGTTAAGCTTATGTGTCAACTTGTCTGGGCCATGACTTTGAGTAGCTTGGAAGCTGGAGGCAGTATATCCCATAATGAGATTGCATGGGTGTAATCAACTCCATGGTGGAATCTTCAATGAGCAGCTAATTAGTTGCCTTTGGGGTGTGGCTTACTTCTAGTCTATATGGGGAAGCTTTAAGGAAGGCCTCTAGCTTTTTGACACATCTACATACTGCATTTGGCCAAGTCTTCATCTCTAGTTCTTGGACTTGAACCAGTGGCCTCTGTGTTGCCTACCAGTCTTTGAATTGTGTCATTTCACCTGCTGACCTTGTGTTCATCAGCCTCAGTGGCCAGCAGCTGTCTGAGTTAGGAGATGCCTCTGGTTCCAGTGGGACTGGAATAAGAGGCAGAGCTCAAGTCCCAGGTTGAGGGCCCTCACTTAGCCTCTAGAGTCAGGATTCTGAATTTGGACTTCTAGCTTCCTAAACTATACGAGAATAAATTCCCATTTGTTAAGCCATCCACTTATGGTATTTCTCTTATAGCACCAGGACAAGCAGGGACTATAAACACTTTCACTTGACAAATGAGAATACTGAGGTACAGAGAGAGATGTCCTTAATACTCATAGCTCAAAAGCTCCAGGTAGGGATTGGAGTGTCTTCCCTTCTTTGTACTTTACTTCTGCTTCAGTTGTGCCCACCTCCCAGAAACTATCACTGGGCAGCCACCACTAGTCCTAAGGGAGGGACAATTCAGTGGGTTGGTTGTATAAAAGCTATTAGAAAACAATTACATTTAGCTGTACTATATTTCCACCAGGAGCCCTGGTGGTGCAGTGGTTAAACTTTTGGCTACTAACAGAAGTTTGTGGTTAAAACCTACCAGCCATTCTGTGGGAGAAAGATGTGGCAGTCTGCTTCCAAAAAGATTAAAAACTAAAACCAAACCCATTGCATTGAGTCAGTTTGACTCATAGCAAACCCCATTGGGTTTCCAAGGCTGTAAATCTGATAAGGATTTCCTCATCTTCCTTTTGTAGAGCAGCTGGTGGGTTTGAACCACTGACCTTCTGGTTAGCATCCAAATGCCTTACCCACTACATCACCAGAGATCCTTTCCATAAAGAGTAAGTACATCCTTGGAAATCCTATGGTTGCTATGAGTGGGAATTGACTTAATGGCAATGGATATATTTCCACCACCTGAATGTCAGTTTGTGGTGGGAATATTGTGGTGGTTTGCATGTTGCTGGAAGCTATGCCACCAATATTTCAAATACCAGCAGGGTCACCTATGGTAGACAGGTTTCTAGACTTCTAGACTAAGCAGACCTTCTAGACAAAGACAGACCAGGAAGAAAGGCCTGGTAATTTACTTCCAAACATTAACCAGTGAAAACCCTCTGGACTGGAACAGAATATCGTCCAATATAATACTGGAAGATGAGCCTCTTAGATTGGAAGACAATAGCTGCAGCATTGAACTCAACGTAATAACAACCATGAAGATGGCACAGAACCAGGCAATGTTTTGTTCTGTTATACATGTCACCAGGAGTCAGAGCCAACTTGATGTCAATGAACAACAACACACTGTATTTATTGGGTTAGGGGCTCCAATGGTTAAGTATTTTTCTGGGGGGGGGGAGAAAGAAATAGGGCTCTACTCAACGTTTCCTCTTAAAATTTCATTCTCAGCTCTTGCCTGGGAATTAAATTGTTGCAAGAAAATGACTGAGACTGCATTTACCTCAGGGATACAGAGTGCTGCTGCCTTTGCTGGGGCACTTTTCTGCTGTGAGAAGTTGAAGAAGCCATGTGTGGGGCGAAGGGTTGAGCCAAGTGATCCATTGTCTTCTCCAAGTGGACAATCAATGTTTGGGAGGAGCAAGGGCCTAAAATCTCAGGAAGTCCAGCAGATAGGAGTGCGGCACAGGCACTTCTATGGCTGCTAGAGGACACCGTTGACCCTTATCACGTTGAAGCCAGTGCATACCAGTGCCGGTTATATTTACACAGAGAACTAAAATTAGCCAGCATGCTCTCCTTGTAACTGGGAGGATATAAGGCTCCTAATTTATCTAGCAATGCTAATTTTGGCAAAACCAAAACTGTTCCTTCTGCTGTTCTCAGTGGATAGGCATTTAACAGCAATAACATCCTTTTCCTTCCTCCTCCTCTTCTCTGAATTTTAGGAAATTTCAAATATAAATCCAGGCTGATTTTGGTTCAGAACAAATGCCTATAAATATGAAAGCCTAATGATAGTCTTATAAGTAAGAGAGTTCAGGGGCTCCTCTGAGCTGGAAATAGAATACAAATAAAACGAAAAGCTGTACTCATTCTTTTCTACCAACACTAGAAGGGCAGTGAACCCAGAAGGGCACCATTGGAGCACTGGCATTGTGTAGCTGGAACATCCCAGGAAAGGGGTGAATGAAGGTCCTGAGCACCATGGTAAATACCTCCCAGGGTGGAACCAGACCAAGATTCATCCTAGGATTGTGGATGTCTCCAACTCTTTGAAGCGCCTGCCTTCTGTACTGAAGAAGACTGAAGCCATACGAGTGTTGTGCTCAAATAGTGATGCCAGGAGGAATATCAGGGCATATGGCAGATATTTCTGATACATCCAACAGACCCACTACTTTGGAGAGAGAATGGTATAATGGGAAGAAGTCAGTTTTAGGTGTCAAACAAACTTGGGTTGGAGCTAATGGCCGGTAGCCTGTGAAGGTAGCAGGGAGTTGACTTGAACTTATTTTTCAACCTTAGACTAGTCCTGAAAGTGTTATCGGGGAGGTCAGTGATGCTGAAACTTAAATTGAATACCTGGTGTCTGTGGATACCTGAATGACTAAATAGAGAAGATATAGATGGGACAGCATCTGCGCAGCTCAGTGAAGTTTTAATAAAATATAATCATTATCGTTATATTAGAGGTTTTAGAGAAATTCAAGACTGGGAAATGAAAGAAAACCATCTTTTGTTAAGGGATCTTAAAGTATATGTCTAAAAACCCTCTGCCCATTTTTCTATTGTTGAGCCCTTTTTGATTTGTAGGTGCTATTTTAAAATTAATACTATTAACCTTTGTCCAATACGATTTGCTTCCCTTGCCCCTTTGAGTTTGCCATTTATATTTTGATTTTATGAAATCCTTTGACATGCAGCTATGTTGGTATATGCACATACACATGCACACATGCATGTTTTCTAAGAATTAAATCTATTCACCTACTCTTTTTTTATTATAATTTTTCTGTGATTTATTTATTTATATTTATTTATTTATTATTTTAAGAGCTTGTTTTACATTCAATGTTATGTGTACATTTAGTTTCACTCCCCATTTACCATGTCCAACCCTAACCCAGTCTCCTGCCCTCCCTCCCCTGTAACCCTCCCCTGTGCCCCTTATATTCATGCACTCCTATTTGTCCTGCATTTCCTCAATTTGAATGTCGGTCCTCTGGTGCCCCGTGGGCTATTGCTCTAAGGGATGTATTACCACAGAGTATGTGGGTGCATCATCTTGGGTTGAGTGGTCTGCACATACATCTTGTTAACTATTGGGCTGAGAGCCAGCCCCTAGGGGTGCGTTTTATTCCAGGCACAGAATGTATTCCAGGGCCATAATATTGGGGGTTCTCATCAGATTTCATCTGACCAGTAATTCTGGTCATTATTGAGTTTTTGGATTTTGTTCCACGTTTTTTCTCCCACTCTCTCCAGGATCTCCAGATTTGATCCTTTCCTGAGTGGTTGGCATTGGTAGCCGGGCACCATCTAGTTCTTCTGGTCTCGAGGGCCATTGTGTCCTAGGGCTGATTGCTTCCAAATGTCCTTGTTTTTTGCACTCTTCTTTGCATCTGACACTAGGAGACCATTAGCTGCATCCTAGGTGGCCGCTTGAAAGCTTTCAAGACCCCAGTCGCTACTCACCAATGCGGGATGCGGAGCAAGGCTTTTATGTATTTTGTTGTGCCAATTGAGTCTGGTGCCCCTCCCCCCCAATACTATGGTCCTGAGATGGTAGATCTATTGGATCTCTCTCGTAGTGTCTGGTTGTCTATGAGGGATTACTCTGTGTCTGTCTTCTATTGCTTCTGTCAGGAAGCAATAGACTGGCATCTGTGCAAGATTAGCCTCAGCTGAATCTATCCTTGGTCTAGAGTATACTTCTTTTCACTGTCCCCCCTGTCTGATCCTCTCAGATACTTATGTGTTTTTCTGTGCCTGGTATTTGGTGTTAATGGCAATGCAGTATTGTGGACACATTGGTTGGTATTAGCATCTGTTGTCTATTTCTTATGTGCACAATTCGATGTCCTCCCATTTCCTAATGTTATCATGGTGGTCACAGATCCTTTCCATATATCCCTCCCCCTACCTATGTCAGCGTGTGGGCCCCAACTAGCTGGAAATTAATCCCTCCCTTTCCCTCCCCATCCCGGTAACCTACAAAGTGAGTTCCCTTTCCCACGCAAACCCTTCTCTGTCTTTTTACAGTAATGGGCTCATACAGTACTTGTCTTTCTGTGATTGACTTATTTCACTCAGTATAATTTCCTCCAGGTTCATCCACATTGTGAGATGATTCACATATCCCTCATTGTTCTTTAATGTAGCATAGTATTCCATTGTGTGCATGGACCATAATTTGGTTAACAACTCATCCACTGATGGGCATTTAGGTTGTTTCCATCTCTCTGCTATAGTGAATTGTGCTGCGATGAACATGGGTGTACATATGTCTGTCCATGTGCTATCTCTCAACTCTTTAGGATATATTCCTAGTAATGGGATTGCTGGGTCAAATGGTACTTCTATTTTCAGTTTTTTAAGGAAACACCATACCGTTTGCCACAAAGGTTGTACCATTTTATAATCCCACCAGCAGTGCGCAAGAGTTCCAATCTCTCCACAACCTCACCAGCATTTATTATTTTCTGACCCGATGAACTGTGCTGTTATTGCTGGGGTGAGATGATATCTCATTGTTGTTTTGATTTGCGTCTCTCTAATGATTAATGATCACGAGCAATTTCTCATGTGTTTTTTGGCTGCCTGTATACCTTCTTTGGTGCTTGGGCTTTGTGTGAAATTTAGAGAGGTCTCATGGAGTTTTCTAGGACGTCTTTGGATTCGTTTTCTTATTTAAATGTTTGATGTATCTGGAATCTATTTTGATGTATGGTATGAGGTCATGGGTTCAATTTTACTTTTTACCAGTAGACCACTCATTTATCTGAACATTATTTGTTGAATGACACATTTTTATTCTAATTTGAAAAGTACTTTTAAAAATACACTGAAGTTTTCAGTTGACTTATGTATATATTTGGGTTTTCTGTATGGATCCATTGATTTTTATTAATTCATGTACTGCACTGCTTAAATGATTATAGCTTCACAATATGTTTTGGCATCCATCCACTCATTACTTTACTTTCTCAGAATGTCCTTGTCAATTTTTTTTTTTTTTATATGAACCTCAGAATTAGCATGTCTAGTTTCAAGTAATTTCTATTGCTACTGTTATTGGGGAGTTTCAAAATTATAGAGTAACTTTGGGAGAATTGATATTTTCATGACTTGAGTTTTCCTATCTAAAAATGAGATATGCTTCTTTATTTTTTTAAAGTCTTCTTTTAAGTTCCTCTGTAGTGTTTAAAGTGTTCTTTTTATATATCTTGTCAATGATAAAGTTTATTCCATGTTATACATCTTCTTCCTTATACCGTTTGTTAATAATTAAGTTGATTCTTTTTGTTGTTACTACATATAGGATCTTTCCTCTTCCCCCTATTTTACTTACTGTATATATGTGTAAGTATATATTAAGCTATAGGAAGGTTGGGCAATCCTACTTCCGTAGTGATACTGCCTCGGAAACCCAAGGAGGGGTCACTATGAGTTGGGGTCAACTCGACAGCAAATAACAACAACAACAATGATTTTTGTATGTTTATTTTGTACCTAAACCAAAAAAACGTAACTCATTGACATCAAGTCGATTCTGACTCATAGCAACCTCCTCTGGTCTTCCAAGGTGGTAAATCTTTATGGAAGCAGATTACCCAGTCTTCCTTCCTCAGAGTGGCTGGTGGGTTGGAACCACCAGCCTTCTGATTAGCAGTCAAATGCTTTAGGCGCTATGCCACCAGAGCTCCCTAGACTACTTAATTATTTTGTCCTTCATTAAGAGTTGATCCTCTTGAGATTTCCAGGTTTAAACTATCATATTATCTGCAAATACTGATAATTTTAATCTTACATTTCCAATCTTTATACCTTGTATTTCCTTATCTTGTGAATTGTGTTAGGTGGTACATCTAGAATAACCTTAAATAATAGTCCTGAGAAATGACAACAGAGTTAACCTTATTGAGAATGTTTTCATGTTTCCCCATTAAACAGAATGTTGACTTTGACCTGATATGGATTTATTTTATCACTTTAAATAAGTATTATCTCTTCCTATTCTATTGAAAGTTTTTTTTTTTTTTAAATTAAATCTAGAGTGAATGTTGAATTTTATCAAATGTCTTTGCTGACTCTTTGAATATGATTACATTACCTATTCTTTGGATTTATCAATAGAATTAAGTTATACTAATATATTTTAAAGTATTGAACCATCCCTACATTCCTAGAATAAACCCTCACTGGTCATGATGAATTTAATGAGTTGGTAGATTCTGTTTACTAGTATTTTAATTATGATTTTTCACAAATAAATGAGATTCTAAATAGATTTCTTTTTCTTACTATATTGCTTTTGTTATACATATATATGGATTACATGAAAATAATTTAAAACTTTATTTTTGTGTGCTCTGGAACAGTTTAAACAGCATGAGTGTAGGTATTACTTCCAGTTTGAATGTTTGAAGAAGGCCTTGGAAGCATTCTTTTGGAGAAACAGCTAATGATGGTTCCAAACCCCCATCCCGGAGGGCTGGGATTCCCCACAAACCTTCACTCCATTGTGCTCATTCTGCACTCAGCTTGGTTAAAGGTGGTGATCCAGCTGAGCTGATGCTTTATTTAGAAACAGTAAACTATTGCAAATTTACAGGGACACTCTCTACCCGCCCCCTTGGGAATTTAAAGGAAATGATAAGATCCATTGAACATCAGCTATCTTTGACCAGCGAAGGCCCAAGTCATCTCTGATGTATTGAACTAAGGAGTTGAATATTCACAGGCTTCTGGGCCAAAATTAGATTCACATTCAATGTAAATAAGAGTTAGTCAGTGATTCTGCAGTTTTGTTTTCTGATCCATCGCCTCCAGCAAAAATAGAAATGTCAGTGCCTGGCAGTGGCAGACCATGCCAACTGATATTGTGACCCAAGGACCAAGATGGTGCAGATTCCACAGCCAGCTGGCAGGCTGCCATTGCCAATGGGAAAATCTTTCTCTTGATAAGACAGCAACAAATGCTCTCCCCGTGGCTGCGATTAAAGCCGAGCTCTGCATTATGACAACAGAACTTCGAGCTTCACATAGCAGTCATTTTTGCTAAATATTCATATGCTTATTTATACTCTTCCAGGCATTGTCTAAAATCAGGGAGTTTAGAATTTCAAGCACTAGTTATTTCCCTTTTTGAGAATTAAAATTAGTAGATGCAGGCATGGAGGAGTGCATTCAGGAGTTGAGAAAGAGAAGGGGAAAAGGGAAAGATGGATGATTTTGCAATCATTCTTTAGAAGAACTGTGTATTTTCTCTGCAAGCTCAGTAGAAGGGACTTGCTAATTGAAGGCATGTTATCAGTCTAAGCTTCTCCCGGTGGACTATATTGTTCTTAACCCAAATGCATGTTGAATGAATAAATTAATGAAACAATAATCTGTAAAAATAATGCAATGTACTCTAGGGCAGAGACTAAATGTCTTTTTCTTTTCTTTCTTTCTTTCTTTTTTTTTTAAGACCTATGCTTATTTTAGGAGCTTTGGCAGTGCAGTGCTTAAGGCATTTTGATTGCTAACCAGAGTGCTTCAAACCCACCAGCTGCTCTGTGGAAGGAAGATGGGGCAATCTACTTCCATAAAGATTTACAGCCTTGGAAACCCAATGGGGGTCGCTAAGAGTTGGAATCAACTCAATAGCAGTGGGTTTTTTTTTTTTTTTTTGGTGGTGCAGTAGTTAAGTGTTCAGTTGAAAACCAAAAGGTGGGTCATTTGATCCCACCAACTGCAGGAGAAAGATTTGGCAGTCTGCCTCCATAAAGATTTGCAGCCTTGGGGCAGTTCTACTCTGTCCTGTAGGGTTGCTATGAGTCATAATTGACTCATTGGCAGTGAGTTTTTGGTATGCATAAGTTATTTATTTATTTATTATTGTGGTTTGGGTGAAAGTTTATAGATCAAGCTAGTTTTCCATTCAACAATTTATACATTTTTTGTTTTGTTTTGTTTCACAACATTAGTCGCAATCCCTTCAATGTAATAACACTTTTCCCACTTTCCCCCTGAGCTCACCCTTCTTTCCTGCCCCTTCCTGACTTCTGAGCTTCATGTTTGGGTGAATGCTGTTCTTTTGGGCTCATATGATTGATTGTTCTGAGGAGTATGTTCCTTCAGGGATTATTATTCACCTTATAAACCTGTCTATTGTTTGAGTTAAAGGTGATGCCCAAGTGTGGTGGGTTTAGTTCCAGGTTTGAAGGGTGTCTAAGGGCTACAGTCCATCTGTGTCTCTCAGACCAATAAGGCTGGTGTTTTTTATGATTTTGAACTTTATTGTACTTTTTTCTCCCACAATGTCCAGGATCTTCTATTGTGATCCTGATCAGAGCAGTTAGTAGTGGTACCAAGGCACCATCTAGTTCTGGCCTAAGCTTAATAGAGGCTGTGGTTCACATTGTACATTAGACCTTTTGACTAATTATTTCCTTGAGTCTTTGATTTTCTTCACTCTTCTTTGTTCTACGTGAAGAGACCAAGTAGTTGCATCTTAGATGACCATGCAAGCTACCATGTTGCTACTCATCAAAATAGGATGTAGAATATTTTCTTTGGGGACTATGTTATGCCAATTGACATAGGTCTTCCCTGAGACTATGGTAAATGTTGTGTTTCTAACCATAACATCTATTAGGGTTCCTGACATATAGAACGAATTCAAATACATGCATTTTGGATTCGTTAATGAGTTATTAATGTAAGAAAGAAAAGTGGAAGGAAGGGAGGGAGGGAGGGAGCAAGGGAGGGAGAGAGGGAAGAATAAAGAAAGGAGGAAGGGAAAGGAAGGGTTTGAGAACAGACAGTTGAGCTGGCCACCTCGCTTCCCTGGACAAGTACATTTGGCTACTAGGAAGCAGTTTTGTTTGCCTTCTCCAGCCGTTTCTTACATATACTTTGAGTCATAAGCCCTCAGGTCTATATGGTGAGCCTCTCCATAATTCGATGGCCCTTTGTAACTTATATAACATTTCAAAGGTTTCCAAGGTGCCACTGGCTACCACAAAAATCCAATATTTTAGCTTGGTAAGTAGCTCTACTCTCTGTATTGATCTTCTGATCCTTTGCACCCCGAGCCCCACTTGCACCCTTCCTGTAGTAGAGGATGGAGTGTATGTGTATGTGAGAGAGAGAGGGAGGGAGAAAGAGAGAGAAGACAGGAGAGAAGGAGAGAAAGGGAGATGGCAGGAGAGAGAGAAATACAACAGCCCCACAATGCATGCTCTGGAAGTCCACCTGTCTGCATGCTTTGGCTTCCACATCCTTCTCTTCATTCTCATAGAGCTCTATTATTCCTGCTTATATTGACACAGGAGCTTGCAAACTTAAGCCTTTAACAGTTAGAATGAATAGCCAACAGTTATGACACTTTGGCAAGACAATAGAAAGAGAATATGGGCATTTAACTCACACTTAAATTTTCCTCAGTAAAATACCAACAGTCTCCAACTTACAATGTATTTGAGTTGTGATGAGCTGCACTTACCACCATCCTTTTTTTTTTCCTCTCTCTCTTTTGGTACATCTTATTACTAGTAATATTTACTATGTACAATGTCACAATGCATAATTTGCTGATGTTGTCATTCTCAGATATTCACTCACTGATGTTCCATTTTATGATTTGCTGTTCAAAACACTGCAATACAGCAGGTTATGGCCTGGCCTACAATGAAGCAGGTGTTGGTGTCAGGAGTTATAACAGACAGAAAGTTGGACAATGTTCAACACTAATGACATGCAATTGAACCTCCTGACAGCCATTAGGACTCCAACTTCATTGTTACAACACTGATGCTGACTTCTTTGTAGATCAGGCCTATAGCATGATCTTATTCAGCATTTCATACCATAAGAAGCATCCTTATTAATTTGGAATGAAGTATTTGACTTATGTAAGAAGTGACTTACAACAGAGTCTTTGGAACAGAGCCCTGTCATAAGTCGGAGACTACATGTAAATAAGTTCTCTCTAGGTTTTTCTTATGTGTGATGGACTAGGAACTGGTCCAAGAAGTAAGAGTATAGGTCTCTGCCTCCACAAAGCTTCTATTCCTTGACTTGTAAATGTGGACAAGTCTATTCTCCCCTCTGGGCCCTATTTTACTCCTCTCGGTAGTAGGAAGGTTGTGCTCTAGGGTCTCCAGGGTCTTGCCCAGTCATGGTTCTTCTGTAATTCTAAAGAAGCCTCTGACCCACTGGTGATGCTGATATCCTGGAGCTTGAGATGGAGGACACACTGGCTAACACTGTCCCCCAAGTTGCCCCTATTTATTTCTGTCAAGTCCAGCACATTGAGTTGTGCTTTAGGAAGAAAGAAAGATGGCCTGGTGGAAGTCAGAGGCATGGGAACTAAGGAGCAGATTGCTCATACCTAGAGCCACAGACCTTAGAGACCATAATGTCCTCTCCTGCCCTGCCCTCCCCAGTCCCTCTCACTGTAGGTACAAATACTTTCTACAGACTCAGTCCCAGCTAGTCCCAGAGCCAAGACATGGATTTCTCTGTTGTAGATAAAAACCTAGTGTTAGTCTTGAATAATAATAAAAAGCAACGAAGATGGATCAGATTGACTCTAAGTCCACAAATTCCAGAGTGCGAGAAATATCTCTGTCTTAGTTATCTAGTGCTGCTATAAAAGAAGTACACAAGTGGATGGCTCTAACAAACAGATACAGAAATTTATTTTCTCACAGTTTAGAAGGCTAAAGGTCCTAATTCAAGGCACCAGTACTAGTGGACAGTTGTTTCCCTTGTGAGGCCTCTGGAGGAGGTCCTTGTCTCTTTTCAGCTTCTCTTCTCTGACAAGCATGTGGCATGGCATCTAACCCCGCCCCCCATCTCTGCTTGCTTGCTTAGTTGCTTGCTCAATCTGCTGTTTTTGTATTTCAAAAAGACTGACTTAAAACACACCTTTCACTAATACTGCCTCATTAATATAACAAAGAAAAAATTCCCAAATGGGATTATAGCCACAGGTTATGTTAAGATTTATAACACACATTTGAGGGGAACACAGTTCAATCCTTAACAATCACATTTCTGTATTTTTTTAAAAATAATATTAAATCTGAGTCCCCATCTTGTCAAGCTGGTAGGAAATCCATCTTAGTTATGACTGAGGCTCAATCTTGCTTGCCATTGGTTAAGATGTCTCTAGGTCTTCCAATGGCAGAACATTAGAATAATCCCTTTGCTAATCGATTAACACTGGCTACTGCTAAGACCAGATGGAGCAATCTACTTCCGTAGTGATACTGCCTCAGCAACCCAAGGAGGGGTCGCTATGAGTCGAGTGTGACTCAACGGCACATAACAACAACAACTGCTAAGACCTTCTTTGTTCCAGCCCAAATGGTCCCTTCACATCTGGCCATCTTTTCTGCCTGAACCAGACAGACTTGGAGGCCACGTACTAGGGCCCACCTTCCCTGGGGCAGCAGGAAGTTGTTCTCTCTCACCTCCTGGGACCCTGTCAGAGGGTGAGGTGAGGGTTCCCCTGTTCATGAGCCCCAAAGGCTTCAAATCTCTTCTCTGTCTGGAAGAAAGCCCTCTATTTCCTCTTGTCCTTAGTCTCTCTTCTCCTCTGGAAAAGAAACATTTTAATTTATTCAATGAGTCTGAAAAAAACAAAAACCAAATTCACTGCTGTTGAGTCTAAGTATTTAAAACTAGAAGAGACTTCCAAAAATTTCTGCTTTAATCCTTCAGGGGGGAAAAAAAAGGCTCTGAAGGAGGGAAATTGTATGTGTATTAATTAAAATAAGTATAGGCTAAGATACTGTAATAAAGAGACTCAGAGGTACAATGAATTGAAAACAACCTGGAGGGTGGTGGGGGCATATATGTTCCACGTGGTCCTGCAGGGATGCAGGTGGCTTCTTCTCACACCATTCTCCAGGGTGTTGCCTTCATCTGCATGGTCAAAACTGGGTTATCTCCATGTGGGTGATCCAGTCACAGAAAGGAAAAAGAGAGAAAGTCCAGGGCCAGTAACTCATCTTTAAGGAGCTAATCTAAACCAAACCAAACTCATTGCCATGGAGTCGATTGGACTCATAGTGACCCCCTCCTTGGGTTTCCAAGGTGGCATCTCTATGGAAGTAGATTGCCCAGTCTTCCTTCTGAGGAGTGGCTGGTGGGTTTGAACTGCCAGCCTTCTTGTTAGTAGTCAAATACCTTTGGCATTACGCCACCAGAGCTCCCAAGGAGCTAATCTAGCAGTTAACATTTCACTTTCACTCACAAACTACTGGCTGGACTAACTCACAAGGTCATACCTGGCTGCAAAGGAAATGTAGTACTGGGGAGAATTGTAGTTCTAAGAAGACAGGAAAATATATATATTGGGGAACAATTAGGGCTATCTGCTTAAAATGGAAGAAGGAAAAATATAATGAAAAGAAAGCATAAATTAATATTTTAATAATTTATCCTATTATTATCACCAACAGCATTATCATTCCCTCTCGTTATTGAGAGTCAGTTAGTTGTATGCCCATCACTCTGTCAGCTTTAGATGCATTATCACTAGTCTTTTATAACAATTTTACAAGGAAAGAATAGGCCCCATGTTATTTGGAGCTCTGTGGTGGCTTTTCACTGTATAAATTTAGAGAAATTAAATTACTTCTTTGTGTGATTTGGGATTAGAATTGGCCACAAGAAAAATTTGGATGACACCTAGAAGACAAAAGAGAAACAGCTGCCATTTCTGTGCTCTGAAGGTTACCGTGGGTGCCAGGCATGGTTGCATCCATTATCCCCTTCTTTGCATGGGGCAGCACTCAGGCTCACAGCTCTTCCATCTCCCTCTGAATTTATTCCATCAGCTTCTCTGAAACCTAGGCCAGATTCATGGTGTAATCCATGGTGAAGGGCACTAGCTTCTCCTGCAGGTCACCTTTGTTGTCAAGATTGGAGGTCCTTACATATTCTAGTTATCTTCATGGGTTCTAACTTGTTCTTGCTCCCCCCTATTTCCCATGAAGCTTTCCTTCCTGACTGCCAGCCTAGCTGACCTATAGCAACTCAGGTCCAATACCAGACACAGAAGCAACAGCCTTGCATAGATTTTCCAACAGACCTCACCGTTGTGTAAGGTTTCAATCCTATACTCAATTTATTATCTTATATCACTCATAGTAGTTTTGCTTCTCTGATTCAATAGCAAGTAGCTTCCTTAACATAACATAAGCATTTAAGGGGTAATTTATTTTAAAGGTGTAGGAATGTCTCAGAGGACCAGAAAGCAGTTAAGTCAAGGAGCAAGAAAATCTCCCATATTAAAACCAACGACAATACAAAAATCTTTTTCTTATCTCATTCTATTTTCTAGCCTCCACTCCTTTTTTGAGCTCCCTTTCAAATGTAAAAAGGAGCTCTGGTGGGGTACTGCCTAAAGCCTTTGGCTGTTAACCAGAAGGTTGGTGGTTTAAACCTAGCAGTTGCTCTGTGGTAGGAAGATGAGGTAATCTACTTCTATAAAGAGTTATAACCTTGAAAATCCAATGGGGGTCACTACAAGTTGTAATCGACTCAGTGGCAGTGGGTTTTTAGTTGTTATTTTTCCCTCCCCAAATGCAAGGATTGTCTACACACCCTCCTACATTCTTTTTCTTCCAGTAATCAACCCTCTGCAAACCACATTTTAACCCATCTCACTAAACTGAAGCATTGTCAAGTACAATGTATATTTATGCCCTCAACTTACTTGAACCTTCAGCACTACTGACCACTCGCTCTATGGATAGACACTGTGATGTATTACCCACATCTCAGTTCAATAAAGTGTTTTTGCTCCAGCTATTCATAATGATGAAGGTAGAAAACCTTAAATGGGGAGGCCTTCCAGGGACGGCCTCAGCTTTAGCCAGCCTCTCAGCCCTGGTCACACTTTTTCTCCGGCAGTCCACATCCCAAATTATGGATCCAACTCAGACTGCTTTTTAATGCTTTAGTCTCTCAAGTCGAAGTTTCTTGACACCTCTACTTACGTGACCTATAAGCATCTCAAGCTTGACATTTCCAAAACTAGGCTATTTTACTCTCTCTGAAATTTTTTTTTTTTTTTTTTGCCAGCATTTTTCATCTCAACAAACTGTGTCAATCTCTTATTTTAAGTCAGAAGCCTGGTTGAACCCATGATTCTCCTTATCCTTTGACCTCAGTACCTAGTTCAGTTAACACTGTCTCCCACTTCCAATTATAGTCACGCAGCTGATACAATAGCTCCAGAATTTCTTTAGGCTTTCTGCTCCTTTATTCCCCTATGAGAACAGTAAGGGAATATATGTTTTGCAGCAAGTGTTGAACAATTGTCATGAGTATAGCCTGGGTCAGCTCCCAAAGTGTCCCTTCTAAGGGAGGCACAGAGAATTGCAATAGAAGATCCTTAATGGATTACTATCATTTTGATTATAAGACTATATTATTTATTCCAGGACATTTCCTAGGAATTGTTGCCATTAATCATTTTTATTAACAATATATACATCAAACCCACCAGTCACTCCTCAGAAGGAAGCTTGGGCAATCTACTTCCATGGTGATACCACCTCAGAAACCCAAGGAGGGGTTGCTATGAGTCTGATCCAACTCAGTGGCAGTGTGTTGTGTTTTTACATTAAAAATA
Source organism: Orycteropus afer afer (assembly GCF_000298275.1). Classification (NCBI taxonomy): domain Eukaryota; kingdom Metazoa; phylum Chordata; class Mammalia; order Tubulidentata; family Orycteropodidae; genus Orycteropus; species Orycteropus afer. The sequence goes on along the minus strand of NW_006922188.1, from coordinate 1,470,875 downwards.
AGCAAGCAAAAATAGTTGCTTAGTTGTTGTAGAGTCAGTTCTGACTCATGATGACCCCACATGTGTCAGAGTAGAACTGTACTCCATAGAGTTTTGAATAGCTGAATTTTCAGAAGTAGATCACCAAGTCATTTTTCTGAGGAGCATCTGGGTGGATTTGAACCTTCAATCTTTTGGTTAGCAGCTGCACAGTTGACTATTGCACCACCCAGGCACTCCACACATAGTTTGTATTCATATAAAATCAATTTTCAAAATCCTTACAACTGGACCAATAAATACATCAAGATAAACAGAGAAAAAATGAAGTTATCAAGGATTTCATTTTATTTGGATTTACAATCAACACCCATGAAGCAGCAGTCAAAAAATCAAATGATGCATTGCATGGGGCAAATCTGCTGCAAAAGACCTCTTTGAAAGTATTCAAAAGCAAATATGTCACTTTGAGGACTAAGGCACACCTCACCCAAGCCATGGTATTTTCAATTGCCTCATGGGAGCTCTGGTAGCATAGTGGCTAAGACACTTGCCTGCTAACCAGACGGCTGGCGGTTCAAACCCACCAGCCACTCCTCGGAAGGAAGGTTGGGCAATCCTACTTCTGTAGTGATACTGCCTCGGAAACCCAAGGAGGGTTCGCTATGAGTCGGGTTTGACTCGACGGCACATAACAACAACAACAACAACATGTGCATGCAAAAGCTGGACAATGAATAAAGAATACTAAATAGGAACCCATGTATTTGAATTACGGTGTTAGCAAAGACTATCGATTATACTGGGAGCTCTGGTAGCATAGTGGCTAAAAGGCACTTGACTGCTAACCAGAAGGCTGGTGGTTCAAACCCACCAGCCACTCCTCGTAAGGAATGTTGGGCAATCTACTTCCATAGTGATATTGTCTTGGAAACCCAAGGAGGGGTCGCTATGAGTCGGGTCTGACTTGACGGCACATAACAACAACAACATTGATTATACCATGGAGTGCCAAAAGGATGAACAAATCTGTTCTGGAAGTAAAGGCCAGAAATGCTCCTTAGAAATGGAAGTGGCTAGACTTCTTCTCACATACTTTGGACATGTTCTCGAGAGGGACAAGTCCCTGGAGAAGGACAATGTGCTTGGTAAAATAGGTGAGTGAGAAAGAGAAAGACCCTCAATAAGATGGCTTGACACAATGACTGCAACAATGAGCTCAAGCACAGCAGTGATTGTGAGGATGGCTGTGGTGGTTAAGTTTGTGTGTCAACTTGGCTGGGCCTGGTTGAGTGGCTGGGCAGCTGGATGTAGTTATTCCCCATGGTAAGGTTGGTAATTAACTCCATGGTGGATCTATTGGAGCAGCTGAGTAGCTGCTTTGGGTATGTAGTCTGCTTCCCATATATAAGAAGCAGCTTTGGGAATGGTCTCTACCTTATGGCGCCCCGCATGTATCCATGTAGTGGTTTGGCAGCCTGCCATGCTCTGTTGACCTGGGGACTTACAATGGGCTTGAATTAATGGCCTGCTATGTGGTTTGGTAACATTGGGACTGTGCCTTTTTTACTTGTCAACCTTAGGCTTCTCAGCCTCAGCAGCCAGCAGATGTCTGAGTGAAGAAAAGTCTCTAGCTTCTGTGGGCTGGGAGCTGGAGGCAGAGCTGGACCCCAAGGCTGAGGGGCTTTCACCCAACCCCTAGAGCCTGGACTTTGAACTTGGACTTAAAGCCTCCAAACTGTAAGAGAATAAACTCCTGTTTGTTAAGACCATCCCATTTGTGGTATATTCTTGTCAGAGCAGCATTAGGGAACCAGAACAGAATATGGTACTGAGTGTGCTGGTTACGTTTGTGTGTCAGCTTGTCTGGGCCTGGTTGAATGACTGGGCAGCTGGTGGTAGTTATTCCCCATGATGAGACTGGCAATCAACTCCATGGTGGGATTACCACAAGCATCTGAGTAGCTGCTTTGAGTATGTGGTCTGCTTCCCATATATAAGAAGCAGCTTTGGGAATGATCTCTAGCTTATGACACCTTGAACCCTGCATGTAGCTGAGTCGTTGTTCAGCAGCCTGCCATGCTCTGCAGACTTTGGGACTTACAATGGACTTGAATTAATGGCCTGCTGTGTGGTTTAGTAATGTCAGGACTGTGCCATTTTATGTCGACCTTGGACTTGTTAGCCTCAGCAGCCAGTAGCTGCCTGAGTGAAGAGATGCCTCTAGCTTCAGTGGGCTGGGAGCAATTGGCAGAGCTGAAGCCCAAGGTCGAGGGACTTTCACACAGCCCCTAGAGCCTGGCACTTGAAACTCGGAATTCTAGCCTCCTAACCTGTAAGAGAATAAAACTCTTTGTTAAGGCCATCCCATTTGTGGTGTATTCCTGTCAGAGCAGCACTAGGTAACCAGAACAATGGTGCAGTACTGGGCAGTGTTTTGTTCTGTTGTACATAGGATCATTATGAGTCAGAGATGACTCGACAGCTCCTAACACCAAGAACAATATTAATATGAATAATAAACATTTCTGTTGGGAAGGGGTAGGAAGAATTCTGTTTTGTCCACAATCCCTAGTCCCTAGAAATCAAGAATAATAAAAAAAAATACACACATTTACAACACACAAGTAAGCAAACAAAAACATAGTTCAAAACATTTCTGTAAACAATGTAGTTAAATAGTTACCGAACACCTAATTCACACCAAATACTCTGCCAAGTGCTGCAAAAAGAGCTCACTGATGAGTCAGACATGGTGCCTGTTTGTCACAAAGCAATTAAGAAAACAAAGCACTGTAAGTGAACAGGTGAGTATTAATAAAATATGAAGTATTAAGACTTGGTTTATACAAAGCAATACATATCAATTACATATCAGGATTTCTTCTAAATAGTGCTCTGCAAGTATGATTGACTCTTGAACAATTCAGGGATTAGGGGTGCTGACCCCCCATGCAGTTGAAAATCTATGTATAACTTTTGACTCCCCAAAAACCTAACTACTAATAGCCTACTGTTGATTGGAAGCCTTACTGATAACAAATAGTCCTGATCATAAACAAAATGACATTTGCACAAAATAGTGGAGTTAGCCTATCCTTTATTGCCTTTAATCCTGGTGCTCACTTCTTTTCCTTACTAATCAGTATCTTTTGTGGCATTTTTTTCCCCCCAGAATAGGGCACTTTTGTCTGCATTAAAGACCTGTTCAGGTGGATGTCTTTTCTCCTTCTTGATTTTCTAAATGTCACCTGGGAACTTGTCTGTTGCCTCTTGGTTGGCAGAAGCTGCTTCCCCTGTTATCTTGACATTTTTAAAGCCAAATCTGTTTCTAAATTTATCAAACCATCATTTGCTGACATTAAATTTTCCAGTTTAGATCCTTCACATTCTTTTTGCCTTAAGTTGTAATACAATGACTTCACTTTATCTTGAGTCATATTAGAGTCTATAGGTATGCCTTTCTTACAGCATCCTGCACCTACATGAAAGGTACAACATCAATATGAGATAAAAAGGTATTTTGGAAAAAGTGCAAAGTTTTCACGTCTGCTGGCATAGCTGCAGCAATGGCTTCACAAATTTCCTGTTCTTCTTTTAAAGTAGTCTTTATGCTGGATTCATTTATCTTGAAAGGGTGGACAACCACAGCTACAGACCTCAATCTATGGTACATATCACACAGTTCAGCTTTTTTTTGTAATGTCATGACTTTTCTCTGCTTCTTGGGAGCACTTCCAGCATTATTGGTGACATTTCATATGGGTCCCATGGTGTTTTTGGTATTACACTAAACATGATGAGAAACATATGAAAACCACTAGAGATCACTTTTTACTGTGATATGCAATTTAGTGGAGAGACAAACTCCTCACATGAAGATGATTAGTATCACACATTGTATTAAGTGGATACTTGCAACACTTTAGCTCACTGCAATAGCAATAGGAGGTGGTTATGAAAGTATTACAGTATGTAGAACAGTTAATTTTACACAGTTGTGATTTAATACGACATCTTTACATTTGTTTTCATTCTTCTCAATTGTGAATGGCACCATATATAGTCTATAAGTGTTTGTATGCATAAATTTTGACACATTTAAATTTTTTAATAGATTTTTGTATATATCATGGAAGTGCATGATAAAATAGACTAGTATTTATATATGTTTTATGCATTCTCAGCATACTTAACTTTTTCTTATTCATTTATTTATTGGATATTTCTAGGCTACATGGTTAATCTGTTAGGTTTTTAAAACTGTCTCAAATCTCCAAAAAATTTTCCAATTTATATTTATTGAAAAAAACCTATGTATAAGTGGATCCATGCAGTTCAAATCTGTGTCATTCAAGGGTTAAGTGTAATTATAAGTGCAAGTCCTGAGCAATATGAAAATATTCTTTAACTGTGTTCAGGTTGAGTATATAGTATCTCAGTGAATTCTAGTACCTCAGCTACTCCTTTCCATGGTAACTGAAAAGTCTATAGGAACATTAACATTAATACTTATCAAGATGTGTTGTTGTTGTTGTTAGGTGCCGTTGAGTCATCTCCGACTCATAGTGACCCCATGCATAGCAGAACGAAACACTGATCGATCCCGCACCAGCTCCATGATCCCTGCTATACTTGAGCCCATCATCGCAGCCACCGTGTCAATCCATCTCGTTGAAGGCCTCCCCCTCTTTCATCGACCCTC
>NW_006922188.1:1432045-1440006 GCF_000298275.1 Orycteropus afer afer | reverse complement strand
ATCTTCTGTGTCTGTGTTAATTGGTTTCCCTTTTCTTTGTTGAAGAGGGTCTGTGCAATCCTTCTGCCTAGTCCGCCATCTTGCCCCCCATATTAACGATTTTTAAGTGTACAATTTAGTGGAACCATTATCAGTATTTATTTACAAAACTTTTTCATCATTCCAAATAGAAACTGTACCCATTAAGCAATAACCCTCCATTTCCTCTTCCTTGCTGCCCTTGATAATCTCTCATCTACTTTCTGTCTCTATGAATTTGCCTATTCTAGATATTTCACATAAGTGGAATCCTACAATATTGTCTTTTTTGGCTGGATTATTTCATTTAGCATGTTTTCAAGGTTCATATAACATGTTGTTGTTATATGCCGTTGAGTTGGAACATGTATCAGATCTTTATTTCTCTTTATAGCTGAATGTCATGGATTGAATTGTGTCACCCCAAAATATGTGTCAACTTGGCTCAGCCATGACTGACTCCCAGCATTGTGTGATTATCCTCTGTTTTGTGATCTGATGTAATTATCCTCCATTGTATGACATGTGTTGCAAATCCTAACCTGCATATGTTGTTGGTACAGGGTTACAGTGGGTTGTATCTTTAGTCACAGCCTTATTTGAGGTTATGACTCAAATCCAACTCTTACTCAAGTCATCACTCTTACTCAAGTCACACTCTTGCTTGAGTCACACCTTCTATACTGCAAGAGATAAAAGGAGAGAGGAATGGGCAAAGAGTAGGAACCTGACTAGCACCAAGTAAGAAGAGCTGTGGGGGGAATACATCATTTACACCCAGGGTCCCTGTGCTGAGAACCTCCTATATCTAGGGGAAGATTGATGTCAAGACACATGGAGATCTCCAAGGAATGCCAGGCTCACAGATGTTGACAGGTGACAAGGACCTTTCTCCAGAGATAATAGGAAGAGAAAGCCTTCCCCTAGAGCTGTTGCTCTGAATTTGGCATTCAAGCCTCCTAATTGTGAGAAAATAAATTTTTGTTTGTTAAAGCCAACAATTTGTGTATTTCTCTTATAGCAGCACTAGGTAACTGAATGATATCACATCATTTGTATATATCACATTTTGTTTAGCCATTCTTCTGTCAGTGGGCACTTGGATTGTTTCCACCTTTTGGCTGTTGTGAATTATGTCACGGACATAAGCCAGTTGCAAGCCTAATTCCTTCTATGTTTGCTTTCAAAGGGATCACCCTACCAAAATGACATGAGACTGTTGTTGTTGTTGTTATGTGCTGTCGAGTCATCTCTGACTCATAGCAACCCCTCCTTGGGTTTCCAAGGCAGTATCACTATGAAAGTAGATTGCTCAATCTTCCTTTTGAGAAGTGGCTGGTGGGTTTGAACGGGCAACCTTCTGGTTAGCAGTCAAGTGCCTAGGGAGAAGCAATTTAAAAAATGAAAAAAAAAAAAAAAATCTTTATGGGAAGCAAGAGATTTGTTTTGTTTTATTTTTTATCAATTTTGATTAAAAAAATTTAAAACCTATAAGAAGTTGAATACCCATATACTCTTCACGTGCAGTCACTATCATTATTATTATTTTTCCTTTGTCTCTTTCTTTTTTTACTTTCTCTCTTTTCACACACACACACACACACACACACACACATTTTTCTTTAAAAGAAGATTTTTGACCTCATGGCATTTCATTTCTAAATACTTTAGCATGTGTTTCTTAAGCATAAGGACCTTCTCCTGTGTTATTACAAAATCTTTATGAGATCTAGGAAAATAATCCTATTATATCATTTAATATACAATTTATATTCAAATATCTTTTGTAGCTCTTTTTGGACATTGCATCCAATCTATGTTCATATATTGCACTTAACTATACCCCTTTAATTTCTTTGAATCTAGAAGTGACTTACCTTTTCCTGATTTTCACATTACTGACTCTTTTGAGGAGTTGAGGCCTCTTACAGTATAGAATGTCCCCATTCTGGACTTGTCTGATTGTTTTCTTATGGAATTGTGTAACCTGTTTCTCTATCCCCTGAATTGCTTGTAAACTGGAAGTTAAGCCTAGCAGCTTGATTAGATTCAGGTTAAATATTTCGGCCAATGTTATGGTTTGAATTGTGTCCCCCAAAGTATATGTCAACTTGGCTAGGCCATGATTCTCAGTGTTATGTGATTATCTTCCATTTTGTGAGTTCTGGTGGCTAGTGCCTAAGGCATTTGACTGCTAATCAGAAGGCTGGTGGTTCAAACCCACCAGCCACTCCTTGGAAAGAAGGTTGGGCAATTTACTTCCATAGTGATACCACTATGAGTATCACTAGGAGGGGTCTCTATGAGTCAGATCCAACTTGATGGCAGTGAATAAATAATAAAAATTGTAAATCCTAACTTCTAAGATGTTAATGAGACAAGATTAGTGGCAGTGATGTAAATGAGGCAGGATACTATTTATGAGATTAGGTTGTATCTTGCGTCAGAGTCTTTTGAGATATAAAAGAGATTAAACAAGCCAAGCAGAAATCAGAGGGACCTACCACTACCAAGAAAAAAGAGTCAGGAGCAGAATGTGTCCTTTGGACCAGGGTCCCTACATTGAGAACTTCCTAAACCCAAGGGAAGATTGATACCAAGACACATGGAAGTCTCCAAGAGATGCCAAGCCCACAGATGTTTAAAGGAAGCAAAGATCTTCTCCCAGAGCTGGCAGAGAAAGATAACTTTTCTCTAGAGACGGCACTCTGAATTCAGAGTTTTAGCCTCCTAACCTGTGAGAGAATAACTTTCTGTTTGCCAAAGCCATCCACTTGTGGTATTTCTGTCATAGCAGCACTAGATGATTAAGACAGGCAAAAACACCTCCTAGATGATATTGTGTACTTTTTATTACATCATATCAGAAAGCACATAATGTCATGTTGTTCCAGTAGTGGTGATGCTGAGTTTAATAATTTGAGATGAAAGAGGCAAGGAAGATGATGTGGTCCAGATTACGTAGGGCCTTACTGGCCATTATGATAACATTGACTTTTACTCAAAGTGATATGGGGTGAGAGAAACGCACTGAATGGGCAATGACATGCATTGATTCATATTTGATGGTATCCTTAGCCCTTTGTTCCAGCCCACTCCCTCCCCATCACATAATGACACCTATTCCTCCAGGGAACCTGAAATCTAAAAAAGATTCCACTTTTTTCTCCCCATTCATTATTTTTTCTAGAATCTCTTTCTTTGTTGTTGTTAGTAGCATTAAGTTGATTTTTTACTTATACTGACCCCATGGGACAGAGTAGAACTGCTCCCATAGAGTTTTCTAGGCTGTAATCTTTACAGGAGCAGATGGCCAGGTCTTTCTTTCATGGAGCTTCTAGGTGGATTTGAACCCTAACTTTTAGGTTAGCAGCCAAGCACTTGGCCATTGTACTACCAGGGCTCCTGATATAGCTGAACCTAAAGCCAAAGACATTTGACTGCTAACCAGAAAGAAGACTGATGATTCAAACCCACCAGCCACTCCTCAGAAGGAAGGTTGCAATCTACTTCTGTAGTGATACCGCCTTGGAAACCCAAGGAGGGGTCGCTATGGGTCAGATCCCACTCAACGGCAATGGGTTTTGTAAAGCTGTTTTGAGAATGGCCATGACTTGACAGCTTCTTCACACCAGGCCTGAATGTCCTTGCAAACTTATTTTCTAACAGATTTCTTGGCATCAGAAATAATTCTTTTCAATTTCAACTGGTCCCAGAGAGTGAGGGCATCAGAGAGATAAATGCTGGGAATACAAAACTATCTCTTCTGGTCTCTAGTTTTCTTCTCTAAGTCTTTGAGTTAACCTGGTCTTAGCCATTCTCAGCCCAGAATGCCATAAGGAAGACAATGGTTTTTGACTAGCACTATCACCAGAAAAATGGTCAGAACTGACAATTCACAAAAATTGAAGATGAATAAATATATAAAAATATTTAGAATCACTAATAATCTAGGAAAAGAAGCTCTGGTGACATAGTGGTTAAATCATTTGGCTGTTAACTAGGTTGGTGTTTCGGACCCATCAGCCACTCAGTAGGAGAAAGAGGAGGCAGTCTGCTTCTATAAAGATTTGTTGTTGTTGTTGTTGTTATGCGCTGTTGAGTCGGCCTCCTTGGGTTTCCGAGGCAGTATCACTACGGAAGTAGGATTGCCCAACCTTCCTTCCGAGGAGTGGCTGGTGGGTTTGAACCGCCAGCCTTCTGGTTAGCGGGCAAGTGCCTTAGGCACTATGATTTACAGCCTTGGAAACCCTGTGGGTCAGTTCTACTCTGTCCTATAGGATTACTATGAATCAGAATCAACTTGATGGCAGTGAGTTTGGGTTTTTCTTTCTTTCTTTTTTTGGTTAATAATCAAAGAGGAAAAAAGAAAAGAGATGCAGGACTAACAAAATTATAAACAAACCTAAATGACTCAGTCTTGAAATTTTCTTTTAAAAAAAATGGCATCAAATAACAATATTTAATTTTGGGTAGCACAACTATAGATCATTTAAATTTCCTCCAAATATTTTTCTGTAATTTCTAATTTTCTAGAATAAATATAATCAGGAAAACCAAATAAAAAGAAATTTTAAAGAGAAAAATAAAAAGGATATTAAAATTACCCCACATTTTTTCCTATAGTCTAATTTTCACAGAAAAAAAAAAAAAAAGTTTGAGAAAATATATTTAGAAAGTTATCTAATGTTGCTGTTTGCTTTTCCTTGCAAGGATATGATGTGATGGCAATAAAAACTTTTTCATGAAGTTATGATTTAAATGGTTAGAGAGTTCCAGCTAACCTCAGGATCAGTTTTACAATTTAATCATATTGCCCTTTCTGACCACCAAAGCTAGAAAATTGCAGGTACAGCCTCAGTAATTCCTTAATTAGGGAGAATTGGTGTATTTAAAGGACACAAATCCACTCTCTTTACAGCCTTATGACAATTTTGGGGCAAATGGAGAAAAAAAGGGGAGTACTGAAGAATTAAGAATTAAGAGGGTAGAAAGGAAAGAAAAGAAGGAGGGAGGGAGCTTTCGGAAAGCATGTGTGTATATTTGCAAGATCCTGAGAATGAGAGAAGGGCAAAGATGGGCACTAATCATGTCTACTAAGTTCTCCTTCAGTTCCAGGCTCAGTCCTAAGTGTTTTACCTGTATGATTTCAGTCACTCTTCGTAGAACCCATGACGTAATTGCTCCAATTCATTGATGAAGACACTGAGATACGGTGAACTAACTTGGCCAAGATTATGTTGCTGTTGTTATGTGCCGTCGAGTTGGCTCTGACTCGTAGCGACCTTTTGTACAACAGAATTAAACACTTCTCAGTTTTGTGCCAACTCCACGCTCCTTGCTATACTTGAGCCCATGGTTGCAGCCACTGTGTCAATCCATCTCATAGGGGGCTTTCCCCTTTTTTGTTGACCCTGCACTTTACCAAGCACGATATCCTTCTCTAGGGAATGGTCCCTTCTGACAGCCTGACCAAAGTAAGTTAGACGAAGTCTGGCCATTCCCACTTTCAAGGAGTATTCCAGTTGCACTTCTTCTAAGGCAGATCTGTTGGTTCTTCTGGCAGTCTGTGGTACTTTCAGTATTCTTCCCCAATACCACAACTCAAAAGCCCAAGATTATACGTGCTAGTAAATGATAGAGTTGGAATTCAAACTACCTTTCTAACTCATCCTGAAAATTAGTGTCTATATGTGTGCTTGTGTGTGAGTGCCTAATGAACACTCCTTTGTCCGTGATGGAATTTTTCTCATCTAGTCACCTGATGCTTGGAGAGGTGAAGTGACTAACCCATGGCCACAGGGACAGCATTAGAACACAAACCGCCTGATCCACAGGCTAAGTGAACAAATTTTAATTTGTAATAAACAAAAACAAATGCAATGCACTGCTGTCAAGTCGGATCTGACTCATAGTGACCCCTCCTTGGGTTTCCAAGGTGGTATCACTACGAAAGTAGATTGCCCAACCTTCCTTCTGAGGAGTGGCTGGTGGGTTTGAACTGCCAGCCTTCTGGTTAGCAGTCAAAATGATTAGGCAATAGCTCTGAAATGGAATGCAAGCTTTGGGTGCTGGAGAAAATAGAGTTACATAAAATAAGAGAAAGTATAGAAGAAGATGCCTGTGAGGCGCTAAGTCAGAGGAGAACTTTAGAGTGCTCTACATTCACTTAGAGGCTCCCCACTTAGGATTCCCATTTTCTTAGGATCAAAGAGCAGATCAGAGGGTCTTAGTGCCTTGGAACAAGGAATGCTGAGAGAATGTCTTCAGTTCCTGAAGAGAAGTAATGAGAGTAGGAAGAAAAACTGAAACTCAGGGATTCAGACAGAAAAAGTCCTGAAACAAGCCTTCTGAGATATGTCCTGATATTCTCTGTTGTAAAGTTGCTTCTTCAAATCAGCCACCTGAGTGTGATACCACTTGTGGCCAACTTGTGAGGAAGGAACATGGAAAATAAAGAAGCAAGGACTTCTGTGGGGCCAGGATCATAGTCCCACAAATAATTTTTATAGTCATCTTTTGAGTCTTTTTGATAGCTTGTCACAAAACTTAGAGCTCTCCTCCTTGTGGAAGAACTCTGTGACTGCTAATAACAGTAGCATGAAAATAAACACTCTCTAGAGAAGTTATATGAACTTTAGAGGACAGCATCTATGTTCATCTGTCTCTGAATCTCCCATGGGATCTAATGTGCTCACAACTGTGAGCTGAATGAGTATCACCCAGGAGTCTTTCCAGGGTTGTGTTGGAGAACATGAAAGCATCATCTATAAATGCAGTTTAGATTAGTTCTTCCCAAATTCTTTCTTTGGATTTGCCACTTTGGAACTCTAGTCACCTGGTTGTTGCTTACCTAGTAATACCAAAAGATTTTCCATTGGTTGTTTTTCACCCTCAAAGCCCAAGTCCAGTCATCAGAAAAATGTTTCTGAGAAATTTAATAGGCCTATATCTGCTTGATGCAGAATGTTGGAGAACACAGCAGAACTAAACACTGACTCCAATTGAAACATAAATGAATTATAAATAGTTCTATGAACAAGCTGCTTTCAAGTTTTTGAATCTTGATTGTTTTATTGGCCCCTCCTCAGTAAGGCATATATTTCAAGTAGTTTATGCACAGTGTGATAGATTCATCTGAATAGATAGAATATATTATGATGTGACTGTATCATGGACAGAATCATCACACTTCCTGCCAATCTTTCTAGGATGACACCCACATTTCTAAGTTTCCTTACTTGTTCACTAGAAGTGTCAATAAAGATTTAAGTCCATTTAGGTGATTTAATTATTAGATTAGCAGATGTTTCTTGAATAACTGCTATGGTCAGGTATTGTATGATGCTCTTTACATGTAATTCCCTTATCTTCATTGTCATGGATTGAAGGGTGTCCCCTCAAGATATGTGGCAACTTGGCTAGACTGTGATTCTCAGTGGTTTGCCAATTATGTAATGATGTAATGCATCAGTTATGTAAATAATGTCATCATCCCTCATGATATGATCTGATGTGATCAGCCTTGATCTGCTGTAAGGGGATTAGGGTGGGATATAATACCCTTGACCAGGTCACAGCCCTGATCTTGAAGTAAGGGGAGTCTCTCTGGGGAGTGGCCTGAATCACCTTTTGTGTCACAAGAGATAAAAGATGAGGGAAGTCGGCAAGATGGCGGACTAGGCACAAGGACTGCACAGACGCTCTTCAACAAAGAAAAGGGAAACCAATTAACACAGAAGATAATCTTGGACCCCTGCGCCTTGAAGGGAAGGATACAAAAGTGGACTAAACCCCAACTAGCAGAAGAATTTGCGTGAAAATACCAAAAAAGGAGACACACGGAGCTGCAGTCTGGCAGCAGACTGAGTAACCCTAACGGCACAGACGACATGGCTTGGAGATTCCCGAGTGGTGGTAGGACCTAAGAATTAACCCAAAAA
>NW_006922188.1:1392779-1427840 GCF_000298275.1 Orycteropus afer afer | reverse complement strand
CTTCCTCCTCCAACAGAGAGAAAGTCTTCCCCTAGAGCTAGCACCCTGAATTTGGACTTCTAGCCTTCTAAATTGTGAGATAATACATTTGCATTCATTAAAGCCATCCATTTGTGGTCTTTCTTTTATAGCAGCACTGTATAACGAAGACATCCACATTGTTTCATATTATAAGTCATAAAACAGAGTTTCAGAGAGTTTAAGCCTGAGACCAAACAGCTCTTAAGTAGAAGTTAGAATTTGAATACAATTCTGTGAAGTACAATTTTATTTTTTCTTTTTCTACTACACTACAATTCTTTAGTCACTTTCTGACTGGGATGGAAAAACTTTTCCATGTGAACTCTTCATTCCAAAACTGATTTCATTATGAAACCCTACCATACTATGGAACCTTATGAAATATGTAAAAGACTTCTCTCTTTTTAAATCCTATTTTCTTCCTCAAAGAACTCATGAAGCCAAAAAGATGGTCAATTGAAGTCTCTGGTTATCCCAAATTAGTCCTCATTCTAATAAGGAGCAAGAGCCTCCAAGAGGGACTGAACAGGATGTTGCTTTTTTTTTTTTTTTTTTTTTAATTTTTATTGTGATTTGGGTGAAAGTTTACAGAGCAAATTCATTTTCCATACAGCAGTTCACATATACTTTGTCTCATGATGTTGACTGTGATTTCCCACAATGCAACAGCTCTTGTCCCACTTCCTCCCCATAGTTACCTCTCCCTTGTGTCCTTCCCTTCCATGCAGTCCTGTCCCCTGAGCTGTCTCCCTGTACAAAAACAGCCCTTCTATTCTCCCATGACTGATCTCTCCAAGGAGTGTATCTACCTAATGTAAATGTTCAGCTCACATGCCTGTCTTTTGTTTGGCTGTAAGTCACAGAAGTGGGTTTAATTCCAGACCTGAAAGGCAGTGAGGGGCCATAGTCTCAAGGGTTCGACCAGACTCTATCAGACCAGCAAACCTGGTCCCTCTTTTTTTTTTTTTTAATGATTTTGAGTTTTGTTCCACATTATTCTCCCACTCTCTCCAGGATCTCCTACATAGATCCCCCTCTGAGTAGTTGACAGTAGTAGCATCTAGTTCTTCTGGTCTCATAGTCATATAGGCCGAAGAAGGTTGCTTTTTAAAAAACTCAGATGTCAAATAATAATTTTCTTCCAGCAATGGGGCAGATTTTTCTGATGTCTCTTTGAAATTGCTCTGAAAATCTGAACCCAACAGAATAAACTAGCTAAGGTCTTCTATCACATGGGACATTAATCACCTAGGTTAAACCTTTTCCTTTTTTAAAATTCTTTTTTGAAGTTATAATAATGATACATGCTTATTGAAAAAATTAAAACAATACAGAGGTCCAAACATACACAACTGAATCTCATTTATAGCCTCCTTTCTCAATACCACTGAGGAGATAATCAAAAAGTCAGTGGTTCAAACGCACCAGCTACTGGTGGGTTTTCTCCATGGGAGAAAGATGTGGCAGTCTATTTCCATAAGGATTTACAGCCCTGGAAACTCTGTGGGGCAGTTCTACTTTGGCCTGCTGTGTTGCTAGGAATTGGAATCTATTTGATGACAATGGGTTTCACTTACTACCACCTAGGAGATAACTTTTAGTGATATTAGAATGTATCCTGAAAGATCTTTTGCAATGTTTTACACCACACACACAAACTCTCGCCTACACACACACAAACTCTCACCTACACACACACATACACACATACACACAGTTACATGGTTCTTCTTTGTTTACAAAAATAAGAGCATACCCTTTTTAATTCTGCAGCTTGCAACTTAATACTTCACATATAGACTTTTATGTCCATCATTCATAATTCTGTTAATTTATCATGCATTAACAAGAATAGTACTGCTTTTCTTTCCCCTATTTTACAAGTTTGCTATGAGGATTAATCACATGTTAAAAAGTCCCAAGGATAGTTAGACTAAAAAAAAAAAAAAAGAAAAGAAAAAGAAAAAAGACCCAAGGTTTTGAGATGGTCATTGATGTATTATTATTTTGCAGGGAGACATTGTACAGATTACGTGGTGACTCAAAAGAGTAAGGATGAGGAAGTAATTTCTCACTTTCCTACTCTGAATGGGACACTTCGTGATCTGCATATTATAAAAACATGAAAGTGAGGTCAGACTTGGCAGGGAAATTGCTGGTTACAAGCTTTTAGGACAATTAAGAAACAGCAGGATTATTCTGGCACAAGCTTCAACCAGTTGGCAAAGAAATGCCTCTTCTGCTCCGTCGGTGACTGGCAATTCTAAGTAAATGGCTAAAATTGCCTTTCAGGTCAGTCAGCAACTTCTTTCCTGAAGATTTTGAATCTTGCTGAATTCTCTTTGATAATGGACTATCTCCTCTATTAAGGTAAATCTAACATCTATATGGAGTATTTCACTTGCTTCCAGAGTTAGAAGATTCTTAAAAACTTGCTCAAGTCTAGAAACAACTTTTTTCCCTAAAAGTTTTTTTCCTTTAAGTTTTTACCATACACAAAGACTATGTTTTAGATAAATATAATGATCTGAATATTTATTCAGTATACATATATTTCAATTTAATTCTGGTGAAACATATATATCACCACTCATCTGTTAGTTTATTGTACTATGCTGGCTTGCATTTTGCTGTGATGTTGGAAGCTACGTCACTGGTATTTCAAATACCAGCAGGATCATCATAGTGAACAGGTTTCAGTAGAGCTTCCAGACTAAGACAGATTAAGAAGAAGGATCTAAAAAAATTGGCCAGTGAAAATCTTATGAATAGCAGCAGAACATTTTCTGATATAATGCAGGAAGATGAGCCCCTCATGTTGGAAGACTCAAAATATGAATAGTAGAGTCAACCTTAATGACATGGATCCAGTAAAGCTTTCAGGACCTTCTTTGCTGATGTGACACAACTCAAAATGAGCAAAACAGCTGTAACCATTCACTAATAATCAGAACATGGAATGTATGAAGAATGAACCTGGGAAAGTTGGAAGTGGTCAAAAATGAAATGGAGCACATAAAGATCAATATCCTAAACATAAATGAGCTGAAATGGACTGGTATTGGTCATTTTGAATTGAACAATCATATGGTCCACTATGCTGGGAATGACAAATTGAAGAGGAACAGTGTCTCATTCATTATCAAAAAGAGCTTTTCAAGATCTTTCATGAAATATAATGCTGCCAGTGATTGGAGAATATTTATATGCCTACAAGAAAGATCAATTAAAACAACTATTATTCAAATTTACACACCAACCACCAAGGTCAAAGATGAGAAAATTGAACATCTTTACCAACTTCTGCAGTATGCAATTGATTGAACATGTAATCAAGATTCATTGATAATTATTGGTCATTGGAATGCAAAAGTTGGAAATGAAGAAGGATCAAGAGTTGGAAAATAAGGCCTTAGTGATAGAAATGACATGGAATATTGCATGATAGAATTTTGGAAGACCAATGACTTATTCATTACAAATGCCTTTTTTCAACAACATAAACAATGGCTATATGTGTGGCCCTCACCAGAGGAAATACACAGAAATCAAATCACCTACATCTGTGGAAAGAGATGATGGAGAAGCTTAATATCATCAGTCAGAACAAGGCCAAGGGTTGACTGTGGAACAGACCATCAATTGTTCTTCAGCTCAAGTTAAAGTGAGGAAAATTAAAACAAGTCCTAGGAAACCAAACTATGACCTTGAATATATCTTGCTTGCCTTTGGAGACCATCTGACTAACAGATTTGACACTTTAAACCCTAATGATCAAAGACTAGATGAGTGGTGGGATGACATCAAAGACGTCATACATGAAGAAAGCAAAAAAGTCATTAAAAAGGCAGAGGAGAAAGAAGAGACTAAAATGGATCTCAGAAGAGACTCTGAAACTTGATCTTCAATGTAAAGAAGCTAAAGCAAATGGAAGAAATGATGAAATAAAAGAGCTGAACAAAAGATTTCAAAGGGCAGCTGTAGAAAATAATGCATCATAATGATATATACAAAGACCTGGAGTTAGAAAACCAAAAAGGAAGAACATTTTTAGCATTCCTCAAGCTGAAAGAATTGAAGAAAAAATTCAAATGTCAAGTTACATTATTGAAGGATTCTATGCACAAAATATTGAATGACACAGGGAACATCAAAAAAAGGTAGAAAGAATACACAGAGTCACTGTACCAAAAAGAATTGGTTGATATCCAACTATTTTGAAGGACAGAGTCCAAGCTGCACTGAGGTCTTGGTGAAAAACACAGCTCCAGAAACTGATGGAATACCAGATGAGATGTTTCAACATATAGATGCAACACTGAAAGCACTCTTTTATACATGCCAAGAAATTTGGAAGACAGGTACTTGGCCAAGTGACTGGAAGAGATCCATATTTGTGTCCATTCCAAAGGAAGGTGATCCAATAGAATGTGGAAATTTTTGGACAGTATCAGTAATATCACACACAAGAAATTTTGGCTGAAGATTAAAAAAAAAAAAAAAATGGTTGTAGCAGTATATCAACAGAAAACTTCCAGAAATTCAAGCTGGATTCAGAGAGGATGTGGAACAAGGGATGTCACTGCTGACAATGTATGGATCTTGACTGAAAGCAAAGAATACCAGAAACATGTTTACCTGTGTTTTATTGATGACTTAAAGGCATTCACTGTATAGATCATAACAAATTACAGATAATATTACTAAGGATGGGAATTGCAAAACAATTATATTCATACAGAACCTGTATATTGTTTGAATAGAACAAGGGGATATTATGTGGTTTAAAATAAAAAAATATATGCATTAGGGTTATATCCTTTCACCATACTTATTCAATATGTATGCTGAGCAAACTATCTAAGAAGCTGGATTATATGAAGAGGAATGCAGCAGTAGGATTGGAGGAAGACTCATTAACAACCTGCAATATACAGATGACACAATCTTGCTTTTTGAAAGCCAAGAAGACTTAAAGTACCTACTGATGAAGATCAAAGATTTCAGTATGGATTACAGCTCAACATAAAGAAAACAAAAATCTCCACAACTAGACCAATAAGCCACATCATGATAAATGGAGAAAAGACTGAAGTTGTCAAGGGTTTCAATGTACTCATATCCAAAATCAATGCCCATGGAAGCAATAGTCAAGAAATCAATTGACATATTGCACTGGGCAAGTCTGCTGCAACAGACCTCTTTAAATTGTTCATAAGCAAAGATGTTACACTGAGGACTAAGGTGTGCTTGACCCAAGCCATGGTATTTTCAACTGCCTCATTTACATGGGAAAGCAGGACAATGCATTAGGAAGACTGAAGAAGAAGTGATGCTTTTGAACTATGGTGTTGGTGAAGAATATTGAATATACCATGAACTGCCAGATGAAAGAACAAATCTGTCTTGGAAGAAGTACAGCCAGAATGCTCCTTGGAAGTGATGATGGCAAGACTTTGTGTCATGTACTTTGGACATGTTATCAGGAGGGACCAGTTTCTGGAGAAGGACATCAGGCTTGGTAGAATAGAGGGTCAGAAAAAATGAGGAAGAATTTTAATGAGTTGGAATGACACAGCAACTACAAAAATGGACTCAAACATAGCAATAATTGTTGGGATGACTCAGGACCAGGCAGTGTTTTGTACTAAGAGGTTGCTATAAGTTGGAACTCACTCAAAAGAACCTAACAACAACAACAACAAAATACATGTAACAATGCTTTTGCTATTTTGTGCATTTTTAAGTGTATAATTCAGTGATATCAATTGTATTCACTATTTTGTGCAACCTTCACCACTATACATTTCCAGAAGTTTTTCGTCACACCAAGCAGAAACTCAGTGTCTTATAAACAAGAATTCCTATTCTCTTCTCCTTCTAACCCTTGGTAATATAAATGAAAAAGTTTCAGACTGGAGGTACTCGTGTCAGACTTAGAATGATGGGACCAACATGTATTCCCAGGAAACAAAAGGTCAGGATGTGAACCACTTGGGAAGAATGTGTGCAGACAAAAACAATATGTCTTGGAAAAAAAATGTGTTCATGACTACAAGCGTGTATTACTGACTACAAACATGCATCAACTGACTACAGCCACATATAACTAAACCAGCTGGCATCACTCACCTTGGAGTAACTCACTCTGTCCTAGCCAACTGACCTACCTTTACATTTCAAAGGACTTCAAGCTAAAGCCGATCTTCTCTATAATCAATCATTAACCCCTAACTTTGCTTTGTTTTCTATGTATGTAGACCCTTCCCTCAGCATGAACGATGAAGTGCTTTGTATTTTTCCTTAGCATTGCCCAGCTGGAGTTGTATTATTCTTCAATAAAACTCCTTTTCTTTCACTCCTAATAGAGGATGAGATTTTCTTCTTTGATAGTAACCACTAATAAATTTTTATTTCTATCCATTGGCCTAGTCTAGATATTTAATAGAAGTAGAATCATACAGATTTGTTCTTCTGTAGATAGACCAGGTTTGCTGGTCTGATAAAGCCTGGTGGAACCCTTGAGACTATGGCCCCTCGCTGCCTATCAGGTCTAGAATTGCACCCACTCCTGTGGCTCCCAGTCAAACAAATGACAGGCATATGAGTTGAACATTTACGTTAGGTAAATACACTCTTTGGAGAGAACAATCATGGGAGAATAGAAGAGTTGTGTATGCACAGGAAGACAGCTTGGAGGGCAGAGTGCATGGGAGGTAAAGCACAGGGAAGAGGTAACTATGGAGGAAGTGGGAGGGGAGATGTTGCATTGTGGGAAATTGTAGTCAATGTCATGAGACAAAGTGTATGTGAACTGCTGTATGGGAAATGAATTTGCTCTGTGAACTTTCACCCAAATCACAATAAAAATTAAGAAAAAAAAAAAAAAGATTTGTCCTTTTGTGTCGGACTTATTTCACTCAGTATGTTTTCAAGATTCATCTATGTTTTAGCATGTATCAGAACATTTCTCTTTATGGCTGAATAATATTCCCTTGTATGTATATACAATCTTTTATTTTTTTATTTTTTAATCCATTTGTCTATTGATGAACATTTGAATAGTTTCCAACTTTTGGCTATTGTGAAGAATATGTTTTCTTCAACAAGCATCAACATACAAGTATCTGTTTCATCCCCTGCTTTCTAGTCTTTGGGGTGTATAACTAGCAGTCATGTGATAATTATTTAGCTTTTTGAGGGACCACTAAACTCTTTTCCACAGTGGTTGTTTCATTTTATATTCCCACTAGCACTGCATGAGGGTTTCAGTTTCTCTACAACTGCATCATCACTTCTTAGTTTCTGTTTTTCTGATAGTGGATGTGAAGTGGTATCTCACTGTGGTTTGATTTACATTTTACTCATGACTAATGATTTGAACATCTTCTCATATGCTTATTGACCATTTGTATATCTTTTCTGGAAAAATGTCTATTCAAGTCTTTTGTGCATGTTTTAGTTTGGTTATTTTTTCTTTTTGTTGTTGAGTATTAGGAGTTCTTTATATATTTTGAATATTAGATTTACCTCTTTTCTCTTTTGTTGTTTGTGCTTTTGGTGTCATATCTAAGAATCAGTTGTCAAAAACAAAGTCATGAAGCTTTACCTTTATGTTTTCTTCTGAGAATTTTAAATTTTAGTTCTTATATTTAGGTCATTGTTTCATTTTAATTTTCTATATGGTATGTGATGGTTAATGTTATGTGACAACTTGGCTAGGCTATAAATTCGCAGACACTGTGTATCACCTAAAAGTGGCATACACTGTGTATCACTTCTCACCTTGTGATCTGATATGAGCAGCCAACTCCTTGGAAAAGGAGTTTCCTTGGGGGTACGATCTGCATTCGTGATATAAAAACAAATGTTCTGACAAATCTCACTCTTTCTTGATCCTCTGACTTCCAGCCTTTGGACACGAGAAGCCTGCAGATTTTGGATTCATCAGCTCCTGCAACCCTGTGAGCCACAAGCTTGCCACCTGACCTGTAGGTTTTGGGTTTTTCAAACCTTGCAAACATGTGAGTCAGAAAGAGCTTCCAGCCTACAGTCTGGTCCACAGATTTGGGATCCTGTCCTGTCCCGGAGGAAGTGCAGAGGGAATGCTCCTTGGAAGTGAGAATGGCCAGACTTCGTCTCACCTACTTTGGTCATGTTAGAAGGGATCATTCCCTGGAGAAGGATGTCATGCTTGGTAAGGTGGAGGGTCAAGGAAAGAGGGGAAGGCCCTCAACAAGATGGATTGACACAGTGGCTGTGGCAATGTGGTCAAGGATAACAGGGATTGTGGAGCTGGTGTGGGACCGGGCGGTGTTTTGTTTTGCTATAGGGTTGCTATGAGTCGGAGATGACTCAACGGCACCTAACAACAACAACAAGAACAACAACAATTGTGTGAGCTATTTCCTTGAAATAAATCTCTATGTATTTATATTGCATTTAATTGGTTTTGTTCCTCTAGAGAACCATGGTGTAAGGTGTGGGTCTAACTTCATTCTTTTGTTAGTGGAGATCTAGTTGCATCAATATCATTTGTTGAAGAGACTATTGTTTCCTCATTGAAGGACTTGGTGCCTTTTTCAAAGATCAGTTGACCATAGATGTATGAATATATTTCTGGATTCTCAAGTTTATTTTATTCATCTATATGTTTTCCCTTCCAGCTATGTAACTTATAGCATATTTTGAGGTTGGGAGACTGTAGTGTGATGCTTGAGATTATGGCCTCTGGAGCTCCAGTGTTTGGGTCCAAAGCCTCTGTAAAGTGCAGATGATGATAGCACTTACCTCATAGAGGTCATTGAGAAAACTAAATGAATTCATATAATAAAGCACCTACAGCAGTGTGTGCCCCACAAAGTGTTTTACATTTAAGATCACTCTCTTTAACTTTCATTATTGCAATAAGGTCAGTAGCTATTTATGCTACTGAGAGAGGAGCACTTTTGCTCTTATTACTTATGTCATAACAGAATCAAAGAGGAAAAAAAAGGTTTAAATCCAGCCTTTCTCTTTTCTTCTGTTTTGGGTAAGAGAAGGACTTGGCATCAGGCTGCCTAGCTTACCTGTTTATTATATAGCTTGTACCATGAACAAACTTCTTAATCTCTCTGAGCCTCACTTTCTTTCTCTATATAAAAGGGATAACAATCACTAGTCATGGGGCTGTTCTGAAGTCCCAGACAGTATGAATAAAGTACTTTGCATGGGAACTGAGCAATGAAGATCACTACTAATCTAATTCAAATGCAAGGGACTCAGGTCTACATTTATTGAGTACATGATGTGTCTGCTCTATGTAAGGACTTAATTTAATAATGAATGAACACGTAACTATTTTTTTTTAATCTTCGCTTAACTGAAAAGGTTAAAGGTGAAAGGCTGCATACTTTCACCACAGTTACTCAATCTGTATGCTGACCAAATAATCCAAGAAGCTGGACTATATGAAGAAGAATGTGTCATCGGGATTGGAGGAAGACTCATTAATAACCTACAACACACAGACAACACAACTTTGCTTGCTGGAAGTGAGGATGACTTCGAGAACTTACTGATAAAGATTAAAGACTACAGTCTGCAGTATGGATTATACCTTAATATAAAGAAAACAAAAATCCTCACAACTGTACCAATAAGCAGCATCATGATAAATGTCAAAGACTTCATATTACTTGGTTCTACAATCAAAGCCAATGGAAGCAGCAGTCAAGACATCAAAAGATGTAGTGCATTTGGCAAATCTGTTGCAAAAGACCTCTTTCAAGTGCTGAAGAGCAAAGATATCTCCTTGAAACTAAGATATGCCTAACTCAAGCTATGATATTTCCAATCACCTTGTATGCATGTGAGAGCTGGACAATGAATAAAGAAGACTGAAGAAGAGTTGATGCTTTTGAGTTGTGGTGTTGATGGAGGATGCTGAAGGTACCATGGACTGCTAAAAGAACTAACAAATCTCTCCTGGAAGGAGTGCAGCTGGAATGCTCCTTGGAAGTAAGAATGGTCAGACTTTGTCTCACTACTTTGGTCGTGTTGTCAGAGAATGATTCTCTTGAGAAGGATGTGTCATGCTTGGTAAAGTGGAGGGTCAACGAAGGAGGGGAAGGCCCTCAACAAGGTGGATTGACATGGTGGCTGCATGGGGTCAGGTATAGTAGGGATTGTGAGGCTGGCACACGACTGGGCAGTGTTTCGTTCTGTTGTGTATAAAGTCACTATGAGTCAGAGACAACGTGACGGTACATAACAACATCAACAGCAAACTGATAAGGAGACTCAGGCTTTAAAGGCTAAATGACATGTCTCTGTATAGTTCCATGTGCCATGGATATCTGTTTGACCTAAAAATTCTCAGGTCTCAGGGTGGAGGATTTAGTTCCCACCTTTAGTTTACTATCAGAAATCCTTTCTTGGTTTTTTTTTTTAATGACCTACACATGTGTAAATGTACAATATACTTTCACCAGGTAAGTAATATAACATGATTTTTTCATAATTGCATTTGAGGATTCTTTCCTTTCAAAGTTTATGAACTTTCTAGAATGTCTAAAATGCTCCCTGATGGTTTTTATCCAGGAAAGTTTTTCCTTTTCCATTGATTCCAAAACAGTGAGTAGATTCCTCTCTTTCCTGGAAGCCTTTTTAAGTCATTGCAAACAGCATTTATCTTTATAGTTCTCAAGTGATCTTTAGGGTAAGCATTTCTTTCTTCCTCCTGGGATGGGATCTGACATCATTCTCCAGGAATACAAAGGCCTCCACTAGATTAATTTTCCTGCTGAGACTTTGGAAAGGGTCTCTTCTTCATGTCTTCATTCAAATTTTTGGGAAAATATTTAGCAATGATTCTCTTTTCCCAGTTTTCCTTGAAGTTGTTTTTAACAATTCAATTATTCTAACATCTACCTGGAAAACTTTATTATCCCCATTCAAAAGTATGATTTTGTATCTTTTAGCCAATTACTTCTTATCTTTGGCTACTTGTGTTCTTTTTCATTCAAATCAGCCAGCATCTGTTCCCAGGATTCTGTGCCAAGGTGCCACCCAGCTCAGAGAAACTAATCTTTGATCTCTTTCTTTTGCCTCTTCTTGGTAGCACACACTCGTTATCATCCTCAAATCCCCCTCAGTCTCATGCCTCCCCTTGCAAATTTACTTGAGATTTAAAAAAGAAAAGGAAAGGAAAATTTAAAAGGAAAGATATGAAGCTTATTCCTCTCAAATGCTGAACTCAGGCATTAGACACTGTGTGAATTTCTTGGAGTTTGTGCTGTTCTGCTAAGATGTCGTGCAGCTTAATGGGAGAGAAGAAGCTGCCAACTTAGAACTGCAGAGGGATTTTCACCACTGGCAACTCCCATATCCTGGGTCCCTGGGTAGTTTGCCAGCTCTTTGTCACCCATGTAGCTTTTACATGTTATGGGCACAATGGTGGAAGCCACTTATATAGATCAAAAGAAGGCACAAAAGCAATGGCAGGAGAGAAGCCCAGGGGGCTCCCTTCTTACCATGGACCACGAATTGCTGTTGAATCAACTCTGACTCTAGGTTGAACCCATGTATGTCAGAGTAGAACTGTGCTCCATAGGGTTTTCAGCAGCTGATTTTTCAGAAGTAGATCACCAGGTCTTTCTTTCAAGGCACCTGCGAGTGGACTCATACTTCCAGCTGTCTGGTTAGCTGTCAAGTGCATTGACCATTTGCACCACGCAGGAACTCTCCTTCCCATGAACGGTCTCTGATATCTGCAGTTACTCCCCTTTAGCTTCTTGGTGCTAGCAGGTCCTCACTCAAGCATAGCTAAAAAATTCCTGGTGGTCTAGTGGTTAAGTACTTACCTGCTAACCAAAAGGTTGAAATTTCAAACCTACCTGCCGCTCCTTGGGAGAAAGATGTGGCAGTCTGCTTCCATAAAGATTACAGCCTTGGAAACCATATAGGGCAGTTCTACTCTGTTCTATGAGAGGGAGTTGACTCCATGGCAACGGGTTTAGTTTTTGGTTTTTAAGCATAGCTAACAATGGTTTTGCAGTTTCACACTGATGTGCAATTTTTGTCCAGCTTTTAAATAAAATCTTTTATTTATGCATGGTGATTCTTCTGAATTCTGTGACTCTTATAGACTGCAAAAATTTATTATTTTTTATAACAATATCCCTGTAACTACTTGTAACAACAGAAACATTTTTTGTAAGCCCAAATTTCAATTATCAATACACCTACCAGGCTAAAACTCTATGTTAATTTACTTTTTGAACCTTCTAATGCACTCTGGTCAGAGTTGTCATTATTACCCAATTACAATGATGCTTCAAATCACATGGTTTTGTTTTCTGTCACCACAAGCCTATGCTGTTTTTTTCTTTGCTGCTAGTGTCTCTTGTTGTTGTTATTTGGGTGAAAGTTTACAGAGCAAATTCATTTTCCATACAACAGTTCATACACATTTTGTTTCATGACATTGATTGCTATTCCCATGATGTAACAGCTTTTTCCCCACTTCCCTGCTATGGTTATGTTTTCCCTGTGTCCTTCTTTCCTTTGCATGCCTGCATATCTATCTCCCTATGCAAATACTAGGTGCTCTGATAGGATAGCGCCTTAGGCACTTGACTACTAACCAGAAGCCTGGTAGTTCAAACCCACTAGCCACTCCTGGGAAGGAAGATGGGGCAATCTACTTCCATAGTGATACTGCCTCAGAAACCCAAGGAGGGGTCACTATGAGTCCGGTCCGACTCGATGGCACATAACAACAACAACATGCAAATACTGCCCTTCTGGTCTTCCATGGTTGATTGTTCTAAGGAGTGTACCTACCTGGTGTAAATATCCACCTTATATGCCTGTCTATTGTTTGTCTGGAAGCCATGGGAGTTCAATTCCAGGCCCAAAGAGTGAATAGGGGCTATGTTGTTGTTGTTGTTGTGTGCCGTCGAGCCTCTAATAGGGGCCATAGTCTTGGGGATTTCACCAGTTTCTATCAGATCAGTAAGGCTGCATTCTAAGTCACTATTATAGACACTTTTTAAAGTGCAAGTTGTATAAAATGGAGTAAGAAAAGTTTTTAACATTCTAAAGAAGACTTTTCTGTCCCTCAGTCATTCAATCAACAAACATTTATTTAATGCTTACCCCTGTCAGACACTACAGTAAACCACAAACACCAACCCTTTGCCTAGTTGATTCTGACTCACAGCGATGCTACAGAACAGAGAACTGTCCCGTAGGGTTCAAAAGGCTGTAATCTTTATGGAAACAGATTGCCACATCTTTCTCCTTCAGAGCAGCTGGTGGGTTCAAACCACTGACCTTTTGGTTAGCTGCCTAGTGCTTAACCACTATGCCATCAGGGCTCCTCTGATACAACAGGAGGCCCTAGCAAGGTAATAGTGAGGAAAACAGACACAGGCCCTGTCTTCATGGGTCTTAGATTCCAGTTGATAGCTTCTGCTGCCACAGCAGAATGTGAGTTGTGGCTTTTTTCCTGAGTCAAGGATAAAGCTTGTCAGTTGCCCTGGAAGTCATGTGAAAAGAGAAGTCACTGAACAGAGGATGAGGAAAAGACGGGAAAGATTTTGGGGTTTCCAGGAAGACTTCTCTGGGTATTTTCCTAAGGAGTTGGATCTTCGCACCCAGGGCCACAAACCTAGACAAATGGCCCCTTCTGCAGTGTGGAGAGCAGCCCCAGCCTAGAAGAGAGGCTGATAACACTATTGCCCGTGGGCCGAATCCAACGCACCACCTGTTTCCGTATGGCCTGCCCATTAAGGACAGATTCTATACTTTTAAATGGTTGGAAAAAAATCAAGAAAAGAGTAAAATTTAGTGACATGTTGAAAATTTTGTGAAATTCAGATTTCAGTGTCCATAATAATTGGACACATATTGACTGTTCAGTTACATATTATATGACAGCTTTTGTGAGACAACAGCAAAATTAAGTAGTTGCAACAAAGACTTTATGATCCGCCAAGCTTAACGTATTTATTATTTGGCCCTTTATAGAATACGTTTGTTGACCTTTGGTCTAGAACACTTTCTGGTGCTTTTATTTCATACTATGTGGCTATGCCATCACATGCGCTGCTGAAAGGAGCACTAACCCCAAACAATTACTTCTCTTGCAGGGCATGAAATACAGGGAACAGTAAGACAGAGAATGACACATTTATAAGCAGGCTTTATAAGCCACAAACTTGGGTATGCAAGAAATATAACCTTATTTTCTATAATGCAACTTAACCCATTTGATGTTGTAACATGTGATCTTAATCATTTCCGGAAAACGTGTTTTCTCAATACAGTCAGCATTCTGTATCTTCAGATTTTACATCTTCAGATTCAACCAACTGCAGGTTGAAAATATTGTGTGTATGTGTGTGTGTGTAGGGGGAGTGTGTTGGGGGGGTGGGGAGCATTCCCTCAAAGGCTAAGAGAGAGCATAAGGGGCTATTGACATATCATTTCCATCATACTAGGTATTGTACACGGTGGCTGTGTGACGATGGGCTCCAGTATAGCAGGGATCATGGAGCTGGTGTGGGATCGGGTGGTGTTTCGTTCTGCTGTGCATGGAGTCGCTATGAGTCAGAAACGACTTGACAGCACCTAACAACAACAACAACAACAACAGGTATTGTAAGTAATTTATACATGATTTAAAGTACACAGGAGGATGTACATAGGTGTTATTCAAATACTACATCATCTTATTTAAAGGACTTGAGCATCCTTGGATTTTGGTATCCACAAAGCTGCCAATACCAATTCTAAGGATACTGAGGAATGCCTGTTTTCATTCTAAAGCTCAGTTAATCCCAGATGTTCTCTATCATCTTCCTTCTTCTCTGAGCAGCATTTGTGTGGGGAGCCTACATAGTATTCTGGCAAAGGAGGAAAGGTCTGTGTCCTTTGCTGCCTCTTTTGAGATGTATTCTAGTTACCCACATTCTGAGGGTTTCCATGACCCCCAGTCTTGCTGCTTTCTTCTTTTTCGCTTTTACCAGATACCTACAGTGTTGGTCAGTATGCAGCTGTGTCTCGAGTATGTCGTATCATGGGACTGCTTTTCCATGTTTCTGCTGGGGCTACTGGAGATAGTAGCCATTCCTCTCTGGTCCTGGCACCCCAGATACTGGGACAGGAACCAGGCCTGTCTGACAAAGTCCTTGCACTTAATAATGTCATCTTGCCTCTTCACACAGCCAGCTTCTTGGATGGGAAGCACCCCCAAGGCCTGCTATTGCTCCATCAGCAGTGAGTGGCCTCTTTCAAGTTGAAAGAACAGGGTGTTTTATCTTTCAGGTCTGTGATCTGAGGCAGAGAAGGAGGATGGAGGACTTGGCTTGATAGGCCTTTCCAAAAGGAGCCTGTTTGTCTCTCCCGGTTCTGTGTGTACTCCAGCCAACTCATGGTGGACCTATTGGCTCTGTTTGATTCAGTAACTTTAGGCTCTGGTTAGGCCAGATGGAAAATCAGTCCCATAAAAACAAAAATGTGAAAAACCAAGGCAGAGAAGGTTATTCCTCCTCTCATAAATCTAAACACACTAAGTCCATTGAAAGACTTGCCAGGAAAATGCTATTTTCAGTTTTCTCTGTGGGTTCAATTTATCTTTACTGCAAAGTAGTCAAGTTGAATTAGATCCAGAATCAGATACAATTCAACATTTTTTCCTGTAAGGGAGTAACCCCCACCTCCCTGTCAGTGACCTAGCTACCTGGTCCTAACGACTGATATTTCCCAAGTGAGGAATCATAGCAGATCATCTTTTTAGATATTGGAATTGGGTGCCACGTACATTTTCCTTTCTCAGATAAATGAGTAATTGTATCTTTTCTGCTACATCCCACTAAGGATGAGAAACAGTCACTGAGGACTGCATTCTACTTCACTGCATCTTCCTTTCTGAAGATGGTAATTTCTCTGCATCTTCTGATTTACCTTGGCCTGAAGCACAGGCTCCTCTATCATCTTGACCATTGGAGTTTGCAGTTTTGACAGATACGTAATAGAACAGAGTCCATGGAAGG
This sequence comes from Orycteropus afer afer, assembly GCF_000298275.1. NCBI lineage: Eukaryota > Metazoa > Chordata > Mammalia > Tubulidentata > Orycteropodidae > Orycteropus > Orycteropus afer. Next base: position 1,411,779 of record NW_006922188.1, on the reverse strand, counting down.
ACATACCATTCTAAGCAACTTGAGCAGCCAAATTAACCCTAGTGCCAATGAAGTGATTGGAATAACACTGAAATGCCCACCCCTCCACACTATTACCACAATTATGTGTAGGGACAGAACACACAATGTTTTAGAGTATTCCTTAAGTTTTATTGGCAAGAATCATAGTTTATATCCTATAACAATAGGATCAGAGTAGAAGGGAGCAGTCCAAGTAAATTTCCTGTGTGAATGGCAAAATGGAGGTTGATTTATAATTTCCTACTTGGAAACTACTTATTTCCCCCACATTGGTTACATAAATAATGACAGGTGTCCTCAGATAAATCCCTTCAGGATAGTGAGAGAAACTTTTCCTTCAAATTCCCTGTGGTAGTTTTGATATATGATCACAGATTCTTTCATCTACCTCCCTTCAAGAGGTAGAATTTAATTCTTCTTTTTATTCCTTCCCTTGAATATGAACTGGACATACTAACTCATTTTTTAAAAATATTATTTTATGTGATTTGGCTGAAAGTTTACAGAGTGAACTCACTCCCATGGCTTCCAGCCATACAATAGATAGGAATATAGGGTGAACATTTACTTCAGGTAGATACACTCCTCAGAACAATCAATCATGGGTAGGCTTTATTTACACAGGGGGATAGCTCAGGGGGCAGGAATGCATAGGAAAGGACACAGGGAAGAAGTAACAACAGGGAGGAAGTGGGAAGAGATGTTACATAAAAAAAGAGAGAAAGAAAGTTCACAGAGCAAAATGGTTTACCATGCAACAATTCATACACATTTTATTTTGTGACATGGATTGCAATCTCACAATATAACAGGACTCTTTCCACTTCCTCCCTGTGCTTCCCATTTTCCTTCATCCTTTTCTATCCCTCCTTCCTTCTTAGCTTAATCCCTGGGCAAATACTGCTCTTTTTTATCTTGTATGGTTGATTGGTCTAATGAACACATACCATCCTGACATTATTCTTCACTTTATAGGCTGTCTACCATTCGGCTGAAAGTTGGGCCACAGGAGTTGAGTTCAGCTCCCACCAAGGCCATGGTGATGTGACAATGTGTCACTTACAAGACTAAACACTTAAAAAGTACTATAGGCTTCCTCCTTGCTCTCTCTCTTGGTCACTCATTCTGGAGGAAGCTAGCAGTTATGCTGTGAGAACAATCAGGTGGCTCTGTGGAGAGGCCCACATGGTGAGGAACTGAGGCCTCCTGCCAACAACTAATGAGGAATTGAGAGCTCTTGCCAACAGCCTCAAGAGTGAGCCATATTGGAAGCAGATTTTTCAGCCCCAGTCAAGCCTTCAGATGATGCAGACTTGCCTTGGCCAACTTTTTGACTGAACTTCATGATAGACCCTGATCCTAAACCACCCAGCTAAGCAGTTCTCAAATTTATAAACATGGTAATTGTGAGATAAATCCTTGTTGTTTTAAGCCACTAAGTTTTAGGGTAATTTATGCATCAATAGATAATGCAGTCCCCCTTGGGTAATATTTATGATGAAAATTTAATTATACATGTTATTTATGATAGATGTCTTTATATTCATTGTTCATAGACATAAGTCACCCACGAACACTGAGTTGATTACAACTCATAGTGACCCTGTAGGACAAAACTGCCCCATAGGGTTTCCAAGATTGTATTGTTCATGGAAGAATATTGCCACATTTTTCTCCAACAGAGTGGCTGGTGAGTTTGTCCTTTCAGTTAGCAGCTGAGCACTTTTAACCACTGCACCACCAGGGCTTCTCAAGAAATAGTCAACTTTAAAAAGGAATAGGGATGATAAAATAAATGATCATATCAGTTTGTATCTGAGCTGTCCAATCTTGGCCAGACATCTTCCTAGATAGCTTAGTGGGTACAATCAAATGTTCCTATACCAATCACTTGAGGGAGTGGGGTCCAGGTTTAATAATTATACTCCACTGTAATAGCAGAGTTAAGAAGATATTGTTATATTTTAATAACATATCTACAAATTCCTTGACACCCTTCCCATGGAATGGTGAGGATCTCTGCTCCCTTCCCTGGAATCTGGACCAACCTTAATGACTTGTTTGCAACCAGTAGACAGTTCCATAGATGCTGCATGGATAGCACCAGCTGAAGTTCCAGCTATAAGCCACCATCAACCACCATTTTGCCATTCACACAGGAAATTTACTCGGACTGCTCCTTTCTACTCTGATCCTATCATTATAAGATGTGAACTATGATTCTTGCCAATAAAACTTAAGGAATACTCTAAAACATTGTGTGTTCTGTCTCTACACATAATTGTGGTAATAGTGTGGAGGGTGGGCATTCCAGTGTCCATTCCAATCACTTCATTGGCACTAGGGTTAATTTGGCTGCTCAAGTTGCTTAGAATGGTATGTCCTTCCATAGACTCTGTTCTATTACGTATCTGTCAAAACTGCAAACTCCAATGGTCGAGATGATAGAGGAGCCTGTGCTTCAGGCCAAGGTAAATCAGAAGATGCAGAGAAATTACCATCTTCAGAAAGGAAGATGCAGTGAAGTAGAATGCAGTCCTCAGTGACTGTTTCTCATCCTTAGTGGGATGTAGCAGAAAAGATACAATTACTCATTTATCTGAGAAAGGAAAATGTACGTGGCACCCAATTCCAATATCTAAAAAGATGATCTGCTGTATTAATAAAGATGCCTTCCAGTGATTTCTACTCCCAGTTGTCAAGCACCCCCAACAACTTGAGTCTTTCAGCTTGAAGTCTCAGATATTTTTTAAACAAACCATGCTCACTATACCCTGTTCAGATTCTTGTCCCTCAGAATCTGTAAGCTTAATAAGATAGTTGTTTTTGCCACTAACTGTTGGGGTGGTCTGTTATACACTGCTATGCTTTAGGGTGGTTTGTTATACAGCACTAATAACCAGAACAGACACATAGAAACAGCTTTTTCTTCATTTTTCAGATTAGGTGAAAATGATCCAATTTGGCGACAAAAAATAGTCAACTGTGTTTAGGCAAAGGCTCTTATAAAAACAAAAAGCCAAACTCACTGCTATCAAGTTGATTTTGGCTCATAGTGACCCCCGTTGGGTTTCCAAGGCAGTAAATCTTTACAGAAGTAGAGTGCCCCATCTTCCCCCAGTGGAGCAGCTGGTGGGTTTCAATTGCTGACCTGGTTAGCAGCCAAATGCTTTACCCCCTACACCACCAGATTTGTTTTTTAAAAAATAATAATAACATTCAGAGGAAAAAACTAATTAGCCAACTGAGTCTAAGCTATGACTCTTAAAAGCCATCAGAGCAAAAGCTGGGCTCAATAGAAGAATGGTACTGCTGAGAGATCAATGGAGAGTCACAGTATGGTTTGCTCTGTTGCAGTTTTTGCTGCAAATTACATACCTCTGAGCAAAATATCAGGAAACTTCCTTGACAGTATGTGTAACGTAGTGCCTAAAGCACTTGACTGCTGACCAGAAGGCTGGTGGTTCAAACCCACCAGCCACTCCTCAGAAGAAGGTTGGCAATCTACTTCTGTAGTGATACCACCATGGAAACCCAATGAGAGGTCGCTATGAGTTTGGGTCAGACTCGACAGCACATAACAGCATCCACAATAGAGATAGAAACCAAACCCGTAGCCATCAAGTCGATTCCAATTCATAGCAACCCTATAGGACAGAGTAGAAGTGCTCCAGGGGTTTCCAAGGCTGTAAATCTTTACAGAAGCAGATGGCCTCATCTTTCTCCTATGGAGTGGCTGGTGGGTTTGAACCACTGACCTTTTGGTTAGCCACCAAATGCAGTAACCACTGTGCTACCAGAACTGCTAGAGATAGACACAGTAAGCATAAATTTCACCTTTAATTATCTTAAGAATAAATAGTTCTGAAGGTTATTTTATAATTTCATTTATTGAAAGCTAGTTTTAATGATATTGTTATTAATAAGTAAGTTGATTTAGTTAAGAAATTACAGACAAATATTTGCTCTTCTACTTACTAATGGATTAAAATCTTGTAGGGTACATGCTCACCAACTAGTGATAAAAACAGGACAACCATAGGTGCACATATGTCAGATGTAGAGTAATGAACACATATAAAGTGACTTTTATGGACAAGACACACTTCCAGTCTTTGTGATGGATACAAAGATGACTAAAGCATGACCCCTGGTCCGCAGGGTATACAATCCATAGGATATTTTCTATGTGCTCAACAACCATATGAGGATCACAGAGGCTCAGAGGGGTCAGGTAACTTGCTCTAGGTCATGTAACTGGTGAATAGCAGAACAATGATTCAAAATCTTATGTGTGTGACTCCAAAGTCCATGCTCTTAACTGCAAGCCTGATAGTATTTTAAATGTTATTTTTATATTAAAGAAGTCACATTTCTTATGAAGAAGATTGAAAATTTTTATGAATTGTTAAGGATTAAAGAAAGAGTCTTCAAATAATTTTGTCTTGTTTGTTGGGTGGCCTACAACCTTGAATTCAGGAATTTCTGCTTTTACAGAAAAAAGTTCTGTTTCAGGCCAGCATTCTAGCATAGAGCAGGAGACAATTGGTGAAGGGATCCTGGCACTTGAATGGCCACTGTAAGAAGTGATATTTAAAAATGTCCTCATCTGAATCATCTGGGTGCTGGCCAATTAGAACAGGATTCTAAATGGTCAGACCAGATACTGGACATAGCAATCATATTAACCTTAACTGGACTATGTCTTCTTCATGGAAAAAGAGGCCTAGGTGTCCTAGAAAATGGGAAAAGATTTGAGGAAGGATGACTTAATAAATTCTGTCCACCGGATTCTCAAACCTCCTGTTTTTGCTCCACAAACCTACACTTCCTCTTCTAAGTTGAAGGGAACAGCAGAAGAAGATAAGATCAGAGAAGTAATTAGAGGTGGAACCAAGGAGGGCAATGAATGCATGCTGTGATGTTTACATCATATTCGAAATACAATTAAGAACTGTTGGAGGATTTAGGTAGTGGGGAGGAACGCTTGTGACAAGATAACAGGAATGAATCCTGGATGGCAAGACTGGAAGAGGGAGACCAGGAACTTTCACAGTTGTGTAGGAACAAGATGGTCGTAATTTGGACCAACAGAAATAAGAGTAGAGGTGGAGATAAGAGGCTAGATTTGCAATATAGTCTACAAGTAAAGTTTTACCTATAGACATTATCTTTTCTAACTCCCTCACCTCATAGATGTAGATGAAGGAAACTGAAGTTCAGAGAAATAAAGTAATTTTGAGCCACCATCAGTAAGTGGTGAAACCATCACTCTGATTTGGGCTTTTGATTTTCAGCCGAGAACTTCCATAGTACCACACTACTTCACAGATCCTTTCTCTGTGTGTGTGCTTTTCCCTCTTTCCTCACATTATTTATTTCTTGAAATTAAAGACTTTGTTTTATACTTGAATGACTGATTAACTTTTATTTTGCAAGGGCTTGGGAAAGTCACATGAAAGATTCTTATAACTCCAGGACCCTACAATTCCAGGATCACCCAATCACAGATACATAGCAGGAGCTCCTTGACACTTCTTAAATTAAAATGAAATTGCATGACATACAAAGGTTCCAATATACATGAAACAAAATTTTAGTGAGATTCAGACTCCCTGAGAAGCTTCAGAATCGTCCTAGAGTTAGGACAGGAGGAAATACTGGAAGAAACTCACATTAACTCTTTATGAATGAAAAGATAACAGACCTTGCTTTATTTATTTTTATTTTTATTTTTTTATTGTGATTTGGGTGAAGATTTACAGAGCAAATTCACTTTCCACCCACCAGCCAATCCTCAGAAGGAAGGTTGGGCAATCCTACTTCCGTAGTGATACTGCCTCAGAAACCCAAGGAGGGGTCGCTATGAGTCAGGGCCGACTCGATGGCAAACAACAACAAAACAACAACACAGCAGTTCACGTACACTTTGTCTCATGACATTGACTAAGTTTACCACAATGCAACAGCTCCCCTCTCACTTCCTCCCCATAGTTACCTCTTCCCAGTGTCCATCCCTCCGTGCACTCCTGCCCCCTGAGCTGTCTCCCTGTACATAAGCAGCCCTTCTTTCTCCCATGATTGTTCTCTCCAAGGAGTGTATCTACCTGAGGTAGATATTCAATTCATATGCCTATCTTTTGTTTGGCTGGAAACCACTGGGGTGGGTTCAATTCCAGACCTGAAGGGCAGCTAGGGGCCATAGTCTCAGTGGTTCCACCAGGCTCTATTAGACCAGCAAACCTGGTCCCCCCCCCCTTTTATTTTTCTCCAAATGATTTTGAGTTTTGTTCCACATTGTTCTCTCTCTCTATCAAGTACCTCCTAGATAGATCCCCCAATGAGTGGTTGACAGTGGTAGCTGGGCACCATCTAGTTCTTTTGGTCTCATAGTCATATAGGCTGCATATCGGATGGTGTACCAGTCACTAGGACTAATTGTTTCCATGAATTTTTGTTTTCTTCATTCTTCTTTGCTCTGATGAGGAGAGACCCATCGTTGCATCTAGATGGCAGCTTGCTAACTTTTAATATCCCAGTCGCTACTTGCCAAAATAGGAGGTGGAACAATGTTTTATATAGCATGTTATGCCAATTGAGCTTGATGTCCCCTGTGACTACAGTCCCAAGCCCATAGGTTCAACTACTCGGTCCCTCTGGGTAGCTGGCTGTGACCAAGCAGTTGCCACAACCTTTCTCCTTGTCAGCTCTACTATACACCTGGGAATTCCGATCATTCACATAAACTTATAGAAACATTGTCTGCCAACTCTATACATGTTCTTGGATACACTCCTCATTTCATAGACATATCTAATAGTTCAGTCTGTTCACCCATCTATCCACCCATATACCCATGTTTGCCTTCACTGACAATGCAGTACTGTATGTGCAAAAGGGTTCATCTTTGTTGTTTGTACCTCCCATGTACCTCTCTATGTCTTTTTCTTCCTCAATGCCGCCATATTGGTCACTCACATTTGCAGACCTTGCTTTAAATGTCTCAATTGATTCTAAGCTGGAAAGGAGTTTATACACTCTTTTCCCCAAACTCCAATCTCATGGAGAACTTTGCATGGACTAGCAGAGGATTCACACAACCCTTTGCTCACCTCCTTCTTTGAAACTTGGCAATGGAGACTGTGCTGGAAAGGATGAGTGGATAACAAAAACCTAAGGAAATCTCTCTTTTCACTTCCGTCCCCAGAATGGTAAAACAACTGTGGCTGAGCCTTCATCTTAGGAGGTGTTTTTACCTAAAGAGGAATGTGCAGAATCAAGTGGACACCCAGAGGAGAGCAAACCAAGGGCTGACTACTCATACTTTGTTCTGGTCTAAGGTTCAGGTTAAAATAAATGAAATGGGGGACAGACTTTGCATTTATATGTTGTTTGATCTAATTCACTAAGGTAAGGGAATAGAAAAGGATTAAGGACATAATAATAAATCATAAGCAGGAATTAAGTCATAACCAGGAATAAAGAATGTTCACTTGACTCAACCATTTCTTGTGTTACCTCAGTTTGAAATCCAAATTTGACAGGGAACAACTGAATGAATGTGCAGATTCAGCCCAGGTAAGGGAACTCTTTCCATCTGGTGTAGTTGGCAAGGTTGAACACAGCCATCTGGAAAACCTCTTATAAAAATATGCTATTTTGGCTTCAGAGTAAACACCAAACACCTGTGTGTGTTATTAATCATAAAGTCCCTGAAAATTAAAGTTGAATAGGCTGGATACTAATAAATAACAAGTGCATTTAAGATCACTCTCTGTGGTAGTTAAAGTTATATGTCAACTTGGCTGGGCCTGGTTGAGTGGCTGGGCAGCTGGTGATAGTTATTCCCCATGATGAGACTGGCAAACAGCTCCACGGTAGGATCTATCACAGCAGCTGAGTAGCTGCTTTAGGGATGTGGTCTGCTTCCCATACATAAGAAGCAGCTTTGGGAATGGTCTGCAGCTTATGGCATGCTTGAACCCTGCATGTAGCTGTGTTGTTCAGCAGCCTGCCATCCTCTGCCAACCTTGGGACTTTCAATGGACTTGAATTAATGGCCTGCTGTGTGGTTTGGTAACATCGAGACTGTGCCTTTTTACTTGTCAACTTTGGGTTTGTCAGCCTCAGCAACCAGCTGTCTGAGTGAAGAAAAGCCTCTAGCTTCAGTGGGCCAGGAGCAGGAGGCAGAGCTGAAGCCCAAGGTTGAGGGGCTTTCACCCGGCCCCTAGAGCCTGGCACTTTGAACTTGGACTTAAAGCTTCCAAACTGTAAGAGAATAAACTCCTGTTTCTTCAAGGATCCCGTTTGTGGTATATTTCCATCAGAGCGGCACTAGGTAACCAAAACAGTCCCTATATCCATCCTTTCTCTAGGTGTGAGGCAGTGCTGCAGAAGGCTCTCTTTACAACAGATCTGTTCCCTGTGCTCTTAGCCTCTCACTCTGTGTCCTTCCCCTTACCTCTTTGGTGTATGGTGACTTTTTATTGCAAATTGGGTCTCTACAGACTCATAAGTAGGTTTGACCACCAGATAATATCCAATGTTCTTAAGTTATTCCTTTGCTCTCTATCCATTGCATAAGCACTCCCATTTCCTCAGACACTGATCTCAGGCATCTGTTTGGTGGAATACAATCTGATTGAACTTCTTCAGGCCATAGGGTGCATGCCTTAATGTGTTAACTGTTTCATCTTTCAAATGGAAGGGTCTTAATGGTAGAACATTTGGGGAGTAAGGTCAGCTGCCTAACACTTCAAATATTATCTTGCCCTTTTTTTCATTGCCTGTATCACAGTTTGTATTATGTAATTAACTGATGAATTTCTTCCTTTCAATTAGATGACAAGCTCCAAGAGAGTAAGGCCCATGTGTATTTGCACTGGAGTCCCTGGCTGGTGCAAATGGTTACTGTGTTCAGCTGACTACCAAAAGGTTGGAGGTCGAGTTCTCCCAGAGGCACCTTGGAAGAAAGTCCTGGTCATCTAATTCTGAAAAATCAGCCATAGAAAACCCCATGGAGCATAGTTCTACTCTAACATGCAGGAGGTCACCAAGAGTCAGAGTCAACTAAGAACCACTGGCTTTAATACTTGCATTGCTCAGCCTAAACTGACACAAAGAAGAAGAGAAATAATTTCCTGTGTGAATGAATAAATGAACAAGTGAATTGAAACTTCAAGTACAGGAAAGATATTCCTTTTTCATATGGGTACAAAAGGGCAGAAGCTAATTGGAAAAAAAATAGTGAATAAGGACAGAGTTTCAAGAAAATTGAAAGATCCTTGTAGGAGCTAAAAAATTATGAATGGTTTGGTGGAAATGTAGCACCATGAACAAAATTTCTTTAAACTACAGAGAAAGAAGAAGAAGAGCCTTCATTAAGGCTGACAGGTGGGTTTAAAAGAAGCAAGTCCCAATTAGTTTCTACCCTTTGTTTGCTGCTCATCTCTCCCCTCAGATAAGAAGTGAATCAATTCCGTTCTTTCCCATCTCCTTCCCCTCAGCTCCCCTGAGACAACTGAGTAGGAGACGAAACAGCCAGCCTGAGTCCTGTGTTTTGCAGGTATCCCCCTGGCATTCATACCTCCCACCCCCTCTCATTACCATCTGCCTGCTCACAGAGACCCTCTCTCTCTAATCACTTCATGTGCTTTCTTCTCTGGCTTCCTCAGTGATGGGACTTAGGTGTGGGACACCTATTGGATTGTCGCCAGTTTCACACAAGGCTCAGCGTGTGGTGCCGAGTTGTTCTTGCCATGCCAGTTTTCTATGCAAATGAAGTCAGATAGGTAAAAGCACCTGGTGCATAGTAGGCACCAAAATACCTACAAGCATTTTGCCTCCTTCCTCCTTAGTCTATGAAAACACTTCTGAGTCACAGCAGTCCAGCAAGTATCTAAGTATCTATCTTTATCTTCTTGCCTGGAAGGGAGATGAAAATTCTTCTAATTCATTAAACTGAAAGACGGGGAACTGGAGATATATATATATGTGTGTATATATATATATATATATATATATATATATAGACAGGGACCTAAGAAACTGTAGTGGTAGTAGCCTATAGTTACCTAGACTAGAAGCCTTCTTAAAGAGGATTTATTTCTAAAGGTGTCTTTAAAATATATATTTATACTGTTGCTATGTAAATACCCTCTGGAAGCATGTGTGCAAATGTAGAACACACTGCTAATTGCATGATATAGGGAGGTATGTGCAAGTGGCAGGTATGTTGACACTTGTCAGTCCCCAACTTTGGTCCTAAAAGAAAACTAGAATGTGCTTGAGGAACATGGAATGGGAGCTGTTCAGTAGATCCCACCACAGACACTTCATGCCCAATGGGCCTGTCAGACCTATGATGATATTTTATGCAAAGGACTTCCATTATTTATAAAATTATATCCTGTGTAAAAAACATCTCTTCTTTTCCCTGCACTTTTATCACAGTTTTAGTTGAGTTTCTTTTCCCCAAAGAAACAAGTTATCTCTTATTATTTCACACAAAACCAAAAATCAAACCCATTGCCATCAAGTTAATTCCAACTCATAGTGACCCCCATTGGGTTTCCAAGGCTATAAATCTTTATGGAAGTAGGTTGCCTTATCTTCCTCCCATGGAGCAGCTGGTAGGTTTAGAACCACCGATCTTCTTGATTAGTAGCCAAATGCCTTACCCACTACACCACCAAAGTGCTTCATTAATTCACAAGCAGGGAATAAAGTTGTGGACACTGAGTGCTCAAGTAGGCTCACTAACTAGTTGAGTGACTAGCTCTTAAATGTCAGCCTTTCAGATTACCTATTTCAAATTTGTACTCCAAGAAAAAATAAATTACCATCTGTCATGAACTCATTGAGGGTATAGCTTTCATCCTTTCTAGTTGTGAGCAATAGAAACTGATCCTGGTTGAGTAAAATAAAAAAGGGACAAGTTGAAAGAATCCTTGGGAAAAGATGGAGAACCAGGTTGAGAAAATGGGAAGGCACAAAGTGGGGAAGTACAGCCAGACCACAGCAAGATCAATGCCACAGAAGTTGCCCAGCATGGACACTGCTGCCCTTGCTGGTGGACATCAGAACCCATTGGTGGCACCATGGCCACTGCTTCTGCTGGAGACTAGATGTGGCTGCTGTCTTTGCTGTTACTGCCAGAGTAGATAATCCACAGTCCGTTCTTTGTGCTACTTGCTCTTGACTCTAAGTCCCAGAGATGCTCATCTGATGGGTCAAGCCTACTTTGAGTGCTTACACTGTAGCTACAAGTGAAGTTAGTAAAGTGAGTATCAGCAGTTTTCAGCTTCTGTAGCAGGATGTGAGTTCAAATCCCCCCAGGATTTATGCCTTTTGGAATTCCACAAACTCAGGAAGAAAATGCATATGGTTGGCAGCCAAAAAATATCTACTACATGGGGAGATGGTGAGTATTAAATCCGAAAATGTCAAAACCAAAACCAAATTCACTGCAGTTGAGTTGGTTCAGACTCATAGTGACCCCTCCTTGGGTTTCCGAGGCAGTATCTCTATGGAAGTATCTCTACAGAAGTAAATTGCCCAGTCTTTCTTCCGAGGAGTAACTGGTGGGTTTGAAGCACCAGCCTTCTGGTTAGCAGTCAAATGCCTTAGGCACTATGCCACCAAAGCTCCCCAGAGAATGAATGTCAAGGGCCTCTATATAGAGTCTTTAGACATAAGAGCCTTAAAAGTCTATTGAAATCAAGGTCAAATGTTTTTAAATGAAGCCTTAAAACAAGACTCCCTCGGATTTTTAAAAGGAGGAAATAATTCTCATTTGTCCATTGGTTTGGGTACAACACTAAAAGAGGAAAGGGAAAGAAGAAAAAAAAAAGACGCTGTTAAAATTCAGGTGCAGGGGAAGTTGACAGCACTGGGTGGAGGAGGGGGCATATTTGCAAATTTCACTTCATCATCTACCAGAAATCCCAACTAACCCCAGAAAAGGGAATGGATCCAAAAAATGGGAAGACCTTGAGCCAGGAGACACAGAATTCCACCCCCTGAGAGGAGCTAAGGATGCAATTCCTAGAGTGACCTACTGCAGAAAGAAGATATATATGCATAAAGAACTCTGGGCCGCTAGAAACAGGTGTCCCCAAGAAACCTTGAATTTGTGGATGGTCTGTACAGCAGACTTTGCAAACTTAAGGAAAGGGGACAAATAGATAATTTGATGCAAAACAAACAAACAAAAAGATACAAGAAGGGTCATCTAATTGTGAGACAAGCCAACTACCTGGATGAGAAAATTTGCCTATATGTCACTTTGGTTGCAAATTAGAAACATAACACTAATTAGTGTGGGCAAAAGATAATTTATTGGAAAGGTAATGGAGTACATCTTCTAACTTCCAGCAAATGGGGCAAGAGGACAGCTGGGTCTGAGGGATCGAATGTCTCCGTGGCTCCCATCTCTGTCTCTCATCTTTGTCTCTCTCAGAAGAGAGAAGAAGGTCTCACTGCCTTAATGGGAGCTATATTGATTCACAAATTGAATCCATTAACAAGCCGGGAAGCAGTACACCTTTAGTCTGAGCATAGGCAACCGCCAGTCGTGTTTACCTTACAAGGGGGGTAGGGAGCGGAGGCTTAAGCAGAATCGGGGGCAGGGATGACACGTACATAATCCTTCAGAGCAAAAGAATCATGCTGGTGGCGCTTAGGGTTCAGGTCCTCATTCCATGCTCAATTTACTATTCCATGGTTCCATAGGTCCCTCCCTGTGGCTGCAGCTGTTATGTTTTAGGGCCCCAATTAAACCCATGTGCCATCCAACTCTTTGTAATAAGTCATGGTCTATGGAATAAATAAAGGTACATGAGTGAATTCAACTGTCATTTGTTACTTAAAAATGCCTCAGGTTCATCTATTTCTATTTTTGCTCAAGTTTCTGACATGTGGACACATTCGTATTTTTTTTAAGTTAAAGCTCTTTCCTATTAGAGATAGATAAATGTGAACAGATCAACTACTTTGTCACACTCTTTGCTAATAACAATGTCATCAGAATTTAAAAAGCTGAAGTAGGGAATTGCATTTTGAACCAAATGTCATGTGAACAATGACAGAAAGAGCCAGGACCTTTTAGTCAAGAGAAGGAAAGCAGAACTAGAGTGGAGAGCGTTTAAATCTAACCCTACACAATTCTGGAGGAGACCTGGTAGCTCAGTGGTTAAAGCAGTCTACCGTTAACGGAAAGGTCAGCAGTTGCAACCACCAGCCACTCACAGGGAGAAAGATGAGGCAGTCTGCTTCCCTAAAGATTACAGCCTAGGAAACCCTGTGGGGCAGTTCTACTCTGTCCTATGAGTGGCAATCCACTCCACTACAAGGGGTTATGCTATTCTACTCCCTTTTCCAGCCCCCCTGGTCCACGGAACAAAGGTGGTGTCTTATTTCCTGCCCGCCCGCCTACCACGCTTTTAGTGTGAGCTTCAGGCTGGAACTCTTCCTGTCCCCACCCTGCCAAAGCATGCATCTCAGAATCACTTCCCTGCCACCAGCTTCCGTGTGCTGGTGAGAGAATCAGATTACATACGAAACTCTAAACAGCGTGCTTCCTCATTGTTTTTTCCCTGCCACCAGCGTACTGTTTGGGATCAGAGATTTCCTGTTTGAAAATCAAACCTGTTGACCACCTTGTACTCCACATTTCTTAATTTCTTTTTAACAAGAAATTCAGTGCATCAGTCCATGAGTTTAAGCACTCAGAATATTTGTCCTCATTGGGATTTCTCTTCTATATTAACAGTGATGGTTACAGTTAGCAAGCTGTTCCTATTGGACATTTTTACATCAGAAGAAGTAGAGAAATTTTCTAAAAGCACAGCATCTCGGAACAGTTAGCAGTAGCATGTGGAAAAGTATCCAAGAAGCCATTTCATTTCCATGGCAGCGAAGACCCAGACGAGCAAGCTTTATAGATTAAAATCAACGCCTGAATTGCATTCAGAAAGCCTGAATTGCCTGTCAGACTTCAGGACCAGCAGCGCAATGTGATAAATGAGGTGAAGAGCCTCATCCAGGCGAGGGAGTGCGTGGCGCATTAGCGAGCATTTCTGTTTCTTTTTCCAAGCAAATACCAAGTGGAATGAATTACTGGCATGTCAAGAATTTGAGATGTGGGGGTTGTAATTTACTAATTACTGGGAAAAGATGAACACAAAGTCAACGAGTGAAAAACGTGGTGATGGGGGAGGATGGGGATGAAGAAAGTAAGCCGTGGAGAACGGCCCTGTTTTCTCCTCCTGATGAAAGGAGATGGATTCCAAAGGCAGATACTTGGTTCGTCTTCCAGCTTGGTCATTACAATGCCACATTGTAAATTGTAATAAGAATTAAATAAGATGGTAGCATAGTGCCTAAAGCACTTGACTGCTAACCAGAAGGCTGGCAATTCAAACCCACCAGCCACTCCTCAGAAGGAAGGTTGGGCAATCTACTTCGGTAGTGATACCACCTGGGAAACCCAAAGAGGGGTCGCTATGAGTTGGGTCTGACTCCACCACACATAACAACAACATCAACAACATAAACACCTAAGGACCATTGATTGGAGAAAGGGTAAGAGCTCAGCTGCTAACCTAAATAAAGATTGGTGGTTCAAACCCACCCAGCCAATCATAGGAGACAGGACCTGGCTTTTCTTCGGCAAAGATTACAGCCGAGAAAATCCTAGGGGGCAGTTTTCCTCTATCACACAAGGTCACTATGAGTCAGAATCAACTCAACAGTGTCCAACAACACGAGAAGGTAAACACCTAGGTCAGTGTCTGCCACGCAGTAGGCAGTCAATACATACTAAGTCTCCCCCTTCTCCTCAGCTGTCACCCAGTTCCTTTACTATTCAGTACAGAAATTTCAGCACTAAGAGAAAACTGACTTTGTTTAATGACTCTGTTAGGGCACAGGTTTCACTGTCTCTCAGAACAGATCATCAAGGTTTGAAGACTAAAGTAAAGTAAGGATGGAACTTTGAGAAATTCATAGAATCACCTTCACAAAGACTGGACTTGCTGTAAAATTGCATGAATGACATACGTTTTGATCACTGTCTTTTGCCTGTTTCTCTGCTTCCTGTGCAAATCTTTCCAACTGCAAAACATCAATCCATAGTTTCACGCTCTCATGTTTTTGCCTTGCTCATCTGTTATACTAATACATCCTCTGAGCCCAGTGGGAGCTGTGCAGGACAGTCCATCAACCAGGTGCTGCTAACAGGGCTGCAGCTTCCATCAACCAAGATAGGAACTCGCTGCAGTCTCCTCCCTGCCACTAGGGATAGGAAAGATGCTATCTGAAGAGGCATCATGGAGTACTTGACAAAGAACTTGAATGGGAGCCAAGAGACTTAGATGCTTATCCTGGTTCATCCATCATCTAGTTGTGTAGAATAAGGGGCTCAGACCAGAACATCATTTCCCAAACTACTTTTGCTGGTTGGGAACCATTGGGTTGATTTTGACTCATAACAACCCCATGTGACAAAATATTTGCCCCATAGATTTCTGGAATATAATCTTTATGGGAGCAAATTATCACATCTTTTATCTCATAGAGTGACTGGTGGGTTTGAACTGCTGACTTTTCAATTAGCAGGTAGATGTTTAACCATTGCACCACTAGGGCTCCATATTACTAGTTCTTTAAGATGCTGAGGCAGAAATAGCTTATTATTCTCAATCACCACTCTTCCTTCTTCTTGGTACCCTTGAATTGTAGCTGTGCATGTAGACCACCGTATCCATATTTCCTTGCACCTTTGTTATGTGATGAAGTTCTAGCCAATGATACATAAGCCTAAGCAGTATGTCCAAATTCTAGGCATTATCATTGAAAAGTAGTGTGTGTATGTCTTTCTCCTGCCCTTCCTTCTTTCTGCTGGTATTTATGTGTGTGTGTGTGTGTGTGTGTGTGTGGTGGCTAAAGCTGGAGCAGCCATCATGGACTTTGATGAGGAAGCCGTGAGGATAGTAGAATACCATGATAGAAGGGTCCTGGGCCCCTGTCACTATTGGGACCCATGGAATGAAGTCCAAGCTCCTTAGTCTCTTACTCAAGGGAGTAAGTCTAGACTATCTAGACTTCTTTTATGTGATAGGGAAAAATGTCATTGTTATTTTGAGATTTTTGTTACTAGAAGTTGAATGTAATCCTAATAAAGATGTTAATAGGTGACAATAATACATCCCCTGGGCCTTGAATACTACAAATGATTCTTTTGCCAAATAAACTCTGAAAATTCTGTATATTATAAGCCAAAACCAAACCAAACCAGTGGTGCCAATCCTGACTCATGGTGACCTCGTGTGTGCCAGAGTACACCTGTGCTCTATAGCGTTTTCAATGACTATGATCTTTTGGGAGTAAATTGACAGTGCCATCTTAAAGATTTACAGTGGACTCTTGAACGTTACAGGCCCTAATAAGTCCTCTATAAAGAGACAGAACATCTCTTTTGAATGTCTTTCATGAGGATAGTGTTCCATCAAGCTTGCAACTCAGTGTGGTCTGTGGACTACAAGAATCAGCATCTGAGTTTTTGCTAGAAATGTGGACTCTTAGATGACTCTGGACCTACTGAGTCAGATCTTCGTTTTCATAAGACTCCCAGGTGATTTATCTGCATATTAAAGTTTAGGAACACTGCAGTAGATGACGAGGTGGAAAATTCTGTGGGATCATGATTTGGAACAAAAGCAGCGCTATGCTGTCAGTGGGCACGTCTGGAGCCTCGGGAGCAAGAGGAGGATGCACAGGCAAATCCCATAGCCAGTAAATGCTCACAAACTCTTCAGGCCTGAGGCTGCTGCTATCGTCTCCAAGCATCCCTGACAGAAACAATTAGTCCAAAGGACTAGTGGAGCGTGTGAACCCCGGCCTGATCACCCTGCAACCAGAACAACTAGATGGTACCCAGCTACCACTGCTGATCACTCTGAAAGGGACCACAATAAGAGGTCCCAGATAGAGTGAGGGAAAATGTATAACAAAACTGAAAATCATAAAAAAGACCAGAGTTAATGGTCTGATGAACATGGGTGAAACCCCCCAAGACTATGGCCTTTAGACACCCTTCAAGCTGGGAACTGAATTTAACCCCTATGACTCAACTGTCAACCTAACAATTGTTGTTGTTGTTATGTGCCGTTGAGTTGTCTCCTACTCAGAGCGACCTTATGTACAACAGAACAAAACACCTCCCGGTCCTGTGCCAGCCTCACGATCCCTATTTTATCTGAGCACATTGCTGCAGCCACTATGTCAATCCATCTCATTGAAGGCCTTCCCCTTTTTTGTTAACCTTCCACTTTACCAAGCATGATATCCTTCTCCAGGGAGTGGTCCCTTCTGACAACATGACCAAAGTAGGGGAGACAAAGTCTGGCCATTCTCACTTCCAAGTAGAATTCTGGCTGCGCTTCTTCCAGGACAGAATTGTTGCTTCTTTTAGCAGTCCACAGTACTTTCAGCATTCTCTGCCAACACCACAACTCAAAAGCATCAACCCTTCCTTATTCATTGTCCAGCTCTCACATGCATACGAGGCAATTGAAAATACCATGGCTTGGGTTAGGCTCACCTTAGTGTTCAAGGAAACTTTTTGGCTCTTCAGCACTTGAAAGAGGTCTTTTGCAACAGATTTGCCCAATACAATACGTCTTTTGATGTCTTGACTGCTGCTTCCACTGGCATTGATCGTAGAACCAAGTATTAGGAAGTCTTTGACAACTTCAATCTTTTCTCCATCTATCGTAATGCTGCTTATGGGTGCAGTTGTGAGGATTTTTGTTTTCTTTACATTGAAGTGTAATCCATACTGCAGACTATAGTCTTTCATTTTCATCAGTATGTGCTCCAACTCATCCTCACTTTCAGCAATCAAAGTCATGTTGTCTGCTTATCTCAGGTGGTTAATGAGCCTTCCTCCAATCCTGATGCCATGTTTTTCCTCATATAGTCCAGATTCTTGGATTATTTGCTCAGCATATAGATTGAATAAGTATGGTGAAAGGATACAACCTTGATGCACTCCCTTTCTGATTTTAAACCATGCAGTATCACCTTGTTCTGTTCAAACAACAGCCTCCTGGTTTATGCACAGGTTCCTCATGAGTACAGTTAAGTGTTCTGGAGTTCCCATTCTTCTCAATGTTATCCACAATTTTTTATGATCCACACAATCAAATGCCTTTGCATAGTCAGTATAACACAAGTAAATATCTTTCTGGTATTCTTTGCTTTGAGCCAAGATCCATCTGACATCAGTTATGATATTCCTCACTCCATGTCCCCTTCTGAATCCAGCTTATATTTCTGGAAGTTCTCTGTCAATATAATGCTGCAACTGTTTTTGAATTATCTTCAGTAAGATTTTACTTGTGTGTGATATCAATGATATTGTTTGATAATTTCCACATTCCGTGGGGTATATTCCTGTCAGAGAGGCACTAGGTAACCAGAACGTGGGGTCACCTTTCTTTGGAATGGGTACAAATATGGATCTCTTCCAATCAGTTGGCCAGGTAACTGTCTTCCAAATCTCTTGACATAGCTGAGTGAGTGCCTCCAGCATGACGTCTGTTTGTTGAAACATCTCAATGGGTATTCTGTTGACTCCTGGAGCCTTGTTTTTTGCCAGTTCCTTCAGTGTGGCTTTGACTTCTTCCTTCACTACCATTGGTTCTTGATTATATGCCACCTCCTAAAATGGATGATCATCTACCAATTCTGTTTGGTATGCTGACTCTGTGTATTCCTTCCATCTTCTTTTGATGTTTTCTGCATCATTCATATTACCCATGGAATCTTTCAATATTGCAATATTAGGTTTAAATTTTTTCCTCAATTCTTTCAGCTTGAGAAATGCCAAGGATGTTCTTTCCTTTTGGTTTTCTAACTCCAATCTTGGCACATTTCATTGTAATAATTGACTTTGTCTTCTCGAGCTGCTCTTTGA
>NW_006922188.1:1389476-1391044 GCF_000298275.1 Orycteropus afer afer | reverse complement strand
ATCACTATGGAAGTAGATTGCCCAGCCTTCCTTCCAAGGAGTGGCTGGTGGGTTTGAATCAGCAATCTTCTGGTTAGCAGTCAAGTGCCTGAGGCTACGCCACTAGAGCTCCCTTAGCTGTTCTAAATTGCTCCACTCATTTCCTGGTCTCCTGCACCCCATTTATTTACCTGGCTTGCCCATGGGGTACTCCACGCACACAAATACCCACTTTCCACTGCTCCCAGCTGGTTTACTGTGGCCTTGTCCCCAGGGTGCCTCCATGCATGCAAACACCCAACTTCTGCTGGTTCCTGGTCATATTGACAGAACTATAAGGTGAACAGGCGCTCTGGTAGCATAGCGCCTAAGGCACTTGACTGCTAACCAGAAAGGTGGTAGTTCAAACCCACCAGACACTCTTCGGAAGGAAGGCTGGGCAATCCTACTTCCATAGTGGTACTGCCTCGGGAACCCAAGGAGGGGTTGCTATGAGTCGGGGCTGACTCGAGGGCACATAACAACAACAATAACATAAGGTGAACAGTAATTTCAGAAGGGTATGCATTCATTACAACAATCAAGCATATGAAATCAAGAGGATAGCACTTGCCCAAGGATAGTGCTAGGAAGGTGGGAGGGAATGGTAAGGAAGAATGAAGGGAAGGCACAGGCTTAGGGAGGCGGTCCCTAGGAATACTTAATAAGAACAGAGGAAGAATACTGTTACAGTGTGAGGATTGCAGTAAATGTCACAAAACAGAATGGGTATAGATTATTGAATGGAAAACCAATTTGCTCTGTAAACTTTCATTCAAATCACAAAAACAAAAGAAAAGAAAGAAAAGAATCCTCCAGACAATTTCATTTCTAAGCTTTGAGTCATTTTCAGAGCCAAGCCTTCTTGGTTGGCATTGACTGAACCAAGTGTGTGGCTATCATCCTCTACTTCTACTTCTGGCTGCCCCTGCGTCTCTCCAGATTGCTAGGCTAGATTCCCCCCCAACAGAGTGATCCCTGCAGATGCATACCTCTGCAACCTACCACTGCTTTTGTTGGCAAGTTACACCTGGTTCCAGAGGAGTTGGGAGGAGAGACCTCCAGGAAACTCAGGGCTACCTGCCAGGGTCTGTAGGAACAGCAGGGTGGGCAAAGCATCTTTCAGTCATTTTCAGTCACATGCAAATTCCCACATGGGCTAGTCTAGACAATCAAAAACCTCAGTTGAATTAGTTTATATTGTTTGTTAAGCAGTTACAAGTTGGATCAATTCCATTTACTTTTGCTTTATGATATATCTTGTGGTAGTATATTAAAGGCCAGATCATGTAGTGTGGTAAATAAAGATTTTGTTCTCTGGAGCCAGACAGTCTGTGTTAGAATCCAAGCTCATCACTTGCTAGCTGCATTACTTAAATTGTTTAATCTTAACCCCTCTAAGCCTTACTTTCCTCTTCTGTAAAAGGGATTAAAAATTGTATCAACCTCTTAGGTTTGTTGTGAAGATTGAATACAAAATACATGTGAAGCACTGAAACTTTTTCCTGAAACATAGGAAGCACTATATAAAAAGCAAATCAAACTCACTG
>NW_006922188.1:1380518-1389141 GCF_000298275.1 Orycteropus afer afer | reverse complement strand
TTTGTCTCATGAAAGTAGAACACACCATTGGATCAACCCTGTTTCATAATGGTCTACTGCATGTTGAGGTCCAGGCTATATCCCGTGGGGAATGCAAACAAGTAACAGATGAGGTCCTTGTTCTGAAATGCAGTAGGGGATAAAGGCATATGTATAGATATCTCCAGTAAAAGACAACTATTTAAAGTGGTATAATATGTTCTATGAAGGCACAGGTGCCCATAATAACAATAATAGATACCTCTGCCAGGAATTGCTTATGTACTTTAACATACCTTATTTTCCTCGATATTCAAAACAAGCCTAAAAAGGCAGTATGAATCATTATCATTTTATAAATCAGTAGCTGGAGCTTCAAAGACCTTAAGAAAATTGCTGCATTCTCATTCCTGATAAGTGAAATTCTAACTCAGGTCTGGCTGACATCTGAGTCCTTGCTTTTTCTACCACACTAGACTGAAACAATGAATAAGCACAGCAGGAAGAAGGTGCCATTTAAACTGGGCTTAAAAGAAGCAGTTTTCAGGCAGAGCTGAGACCTGGAGGAAAGGCAAGTTGTGGTAAGCTACAGAGCAATCCTGGCCAACACTGAAGTGGGTGTTGCTGGTAGGAGATGAGATCAGGACAGGTAGAGGTAAAAGAACCGTGAGACTCAAAGACAGCAAAGTTGAGAGATGGAAGAGGATGCTGAGTCAGATACAGAGGACCTTCATTCCATAGGCCAGGATTGACAACTCAAGTGTCTTAAGGGGCCTTAGAGAAGGGGAAGTAATATCTGTGGAGATGTGGCTCCAGAGGCAAGTATGACGTGAGGGAGACTGTCTGCATTGTAATGAGCATACACCAGACCAGTAGCTGTTGAGTTGACTCCAACTCGTGGCAACCACATGTGTGTCAGAGTAGAAACTGTGCTCCATAGGGTTTTCAAAGGCTGATTTTTCTCAAGTAGACTGTCAAGTCTTTCTTCTGAGGTGCCTTTGGGTAGACTTGCATCTCTAACCTTTTAATTACTAGCCAAACTCTTTAACCATTTACATCACCCAAGGACTCCAATGAGCACACAGATGCACAGATCCCATTTAAAACATTTAATAATCTAAAAATTAAAAAAAAACCGCCCACTGTACTTATAACAGGAGCACTGGTGGCATAGTGCTGAAGGCATCTGACTGCTAACCAGAAGGCTGGTGGTTCAAACCCACCAGCCGCTCCTCGGAAGGCATATCACTACTTCTGTAGTGATACTGTCTTGGAAACCCAAGGAGGGGCTGCTATGAGTTTGAAATGACTCGATGGCAGTGAGTTTGGTTTCAGTTTTCCTACTTACAAAGCCAAATGAATTTGCAGTGAATCTGGCCCTTCAACCAGCAATTTGTAAATTCTGCTGGGCAACAGTATCCCATGGAAAAAGCAGTGCAAACCTGGAGGCAGAGAGACCCTTAGGAGGCTGTGCTTGGGGGATAATGAGGGGCAGAAGAACTGAGACACTGGCTCAGGGCAGAATCTAATGTGTAGTTGTTGCTGCTGTTGGGTGTCATCAAGTCAATTCTGCCTCATAGTGACCCCATGCAACAGAGTAGAACTGCCACCATAGTGTTTTCTTTAAAAAAAAAAAAAAAAAAAAATTTACTGTGATTTGGGTGGAAATTTACAGAGCAAATTCATCTTCTATACCAGTTCACATACACCCCTAGTGTTTTCTCAGTTGTCATCTTTACGTGAGGATCCCTGCTTGTGCATTGGTTAAGTGCTCAGCTGCTAACCAAAAAGTTGGCAGTTCGAACCCACCAGATGTTCTGTGGGAAAAAGATAGGACAGTCGTTCTATAAAGACTTACAGCTTTGGAAATCCTATAGGACAGTTCTACCCTGTCCTAGAGAGTTGCTGTCAGAATCAACTAGATGGCAATGGTTTTTATTTTGTTTTGTTTTTCATCTTTACAGAAGCAGATCACCAGGTCTTTTTGAAGCAGAGCTGCTAGGTAGGTTTGAACCACCAACCTTTTGGCTAGCAACTGAGCTCTTAACCATTGTGCCAGGGCTTCTTGATATGTAGTTAAGTAATTTAAAACATGCTCCTATCTGTTACTAAACAGCTGGATTTTAAATCTGGCTATATCACTTCCTTAATTATCACCTGCAGCGAGGGAAAGAGACACATTAACTAAGCATTACCCATAGGCTCTCTTTTGAAGCTTCTAACATTCAAATGAATGGAGTGACTTTCTGTAATTCTTGTGATTTAACTGTGTGCAGTCTCACAGCCTGCTGCAGATGGAGTAGAGGGGGAAGAGATGGTTAAATAAAAACAGTTCTATTTTTGGCATGCTTTAGCAGCAACCTCATCTTAGGGATATTTTTCATGCAAAGCCTTTCCTGCTCAGTGTCATTGAAAGTGTTTGAATTTCAAAGCAGGACTGTGGCACGGGATGCTAATCAAGGAAATTTTGGCATGCTTTTCTATGAATGAAGCTCATTACTTATATTTACCAGTGACAGACAGGAGTTTTTAAGCCCAGGCAATATTATCATTCGTGCCTGGTTAATAAAGACAGAAATGCCTCAGAGAATTCACCCTGATATTGGACGGAGGGAGGAGGACCTGTTTTAGATGTTTGGGATATTTCCTTGTCCCTAAGACCCTCCCTGTGAGTCAAAGACAGAAATTTGAGGCAGGGAAGGCAGAAAGCACAGTCATCTGGACTGAAAACCAAGTTTTGGCTGGAATGACTGGGTGATGGGATTTATGTATTCCTTGCTTGCGGGTTTCTGAAATGCTTTCTGTTATGTATGCATGGGATGCAGCAGGCAAGGCCAGTGTTTTTGTTCCTCTGAATTCCCATCATTGGACACAGCTAGGATTTAGGGTGGGGTCAGCCCAGGGCCATTTTAGCCCCAGTCAAGGTCTGTTTTATTAAAGGCCTGCTTGTCCCTTGCCAGTTTATCGCTGCCTAATACAACACTCTCTTTATCTCTTCTTGGCTCCGCCCCAAAGAAAGCAGGGAAATTTGCTGCCGCTTTGAGTCTAGTTTCTATCTCCAGTCTGGTCTTGTGGGGTTTAGGGGTTTGAGGTGGGGTAGCAGGAGAGCACAATGCTAAGGATTGAATTTCATATCATTCCCAACTCATTATTGAACAACAGCAGACACGATGCTAATGCTTCTGACCTTCCCTCGTTGAGCTGTTTTCCCACCCAGTTTTGATGAGGAGTGATGCTGTGTCATTCACACACTCCCCCCGCCCTTCCTTCACTTACAGGATCTGTGAGAGAGCTGACAGACTGTGGAAGCAGAGACTGTGAACACGGAGCGGAGCGGTGTTTCCCTGGGAAAACTGGCTGATGATGGGAACTTGAGCCCCTGATTTTATCTGAATTCTTACCATGTTCCCACTAATTATCTGGTCCCAGCAGTCACTAAGCTAATAGGCTGGGTCAACTGTAAGCAGGGCTGGCTTCCTGGGTATGTGACTAGTGCAATTGCACCAGAGGGGCCCTGTGCATGGTGCAAACAGTTAATGCCCCCAACTGCTAACTGAAAGGCTGAAAGCTTGAGTCTACCCAGAGCCACCTTGAAAGAAAGGTCTGGTGATCTGGTGATGTGCTTCTGAAAAAGCGCAGCTGGTGGAAACGCTTTGGAGCATAATTCTACTCTGACACACATGGGGGTGCCATTTGTCAGAGTCGACTGGTGACAACTGGTTTGCGCTTAGTTTAATATTCTGTTGTCACTGTCTTGGAATTCTGAATAACTTGTGAACAAAGGACCCCACATTTTCACTTTCATTATGTAGCCAATCATGGCTTTAAAGCCGAACCTTTGAGCATTCAAAGTAAAATAATCTACTGTGGAGAGAGGTAACCTTATAGGCTCCCCGGGTGCTATTCCCAAACTTTTTCAGGGGAGTTAAAGATGTACTTGCAGCAGTGATGAATATGATCGCTTGTTAAATCCTGGGATCTAGCCACAGTGCAGAAGCTGGGCTCCTTGATTCCATGGCAAAGCAAAGTGTGGTGGTCGCCTTGATCATGCCCACCCAGCAGTGCTAGAATCTTCAGAGAAGAGAGTGATTGGCAGGGACAGATGCAGCTGTGAGGTCAAGAAGATGGAGTATAAAAAGCTTTCGAATATGTCCATTGAGTGGTAATTGGAAGCCTAGGGAAGCTGTGGAGAAGGGAAAAACTGACTGGGATTGAGAGAATTCCCAAAGTGGAGTTGGAGACAACAAGGAAGAGAATATGTTTGGGGGGATTTAGAAGGGAAGAGAGTTGCAGACGGGTGAAAATCTGCAGATGGGGTGGTCTACACCTGTGTGAGGGCCATTGGAAGGCAGTGAGGCAAGAGGGAGGGAGTGATGAGAGAATTGGGAAAGTAAAACTTTGGCCTGGAAAACTGAGATGGCAAAGGGGAGGGATGCTCATGGTTAGTTAGGCAGAAAGAGAATGGTTATTGGAGAGGATCCAGCACGTATCTGATGATTTCCACATCCTCGCCACTTCCACTACCCCCCCCACACACACACACACACCTTGGTAAGATCCTAAGCAGCAAAGAGTAAAGCAGAAAGAAGGTGTTAAGCAATGTTTCAGAAAATGTGATTTGGGAATATTTGCATCAGAATCACTTTAGATACTGATTTTCCAATAATGACAGACGCATGACGCTATGCATTGTTACCAAAACCCATTGGACTGTACAACACAAATTGTGAACCCTAATGTGAGCAATGGACTTCAGGTTATAATAGTGTATCAACATTGGTTCACCAATTGTGAAAAATGTACCACAGGGAGGCAATAGGTTAATAATAAGAGAAACAGTGTGTAGAGGAGAGAGAGGGATATATAGGCACTCTCTGTTCTTTCTGGATATTTTTTCCATAAATCTAAAACTGCTTTAAAAGATTAAGTCTAAAAAAAACAAACAAAAGATACTCATTTCCTGGATCCCACCCACCCTGGACCTCCACCATTAGAATCCCTCAAGACCTTGGGGATAGGTGGACAGGAATCAACACTTTAAACTGAGTTCCCAGGTAATCCTGATGCTACCAAACATTTGAAACCCAGAAGAATGAGGGAGTCCAAGGAGATTCTGGAGGCTGTATAAGAATTTGGCAGATTCTGGACTTTATGGTATAGACGTGCAGAGGTTGGGTCCAGAAGGGAGGCGTGGGTGCACCAGCAGCAAATATTGTTGCTGTGGATGTTGCCTGTAGATGATGACTAAAATACACGCCTGTCACATAACGAGATTCCTGCCAGGACAGTTCTGAACGGGGCATACACCCACACCCCTATTTACATAGCCCTCCCACACAGCTTCTTCACTTCTCTCCTTCCTTGCATTAATAATTGTTAAATAAAAAGGAACCACTGGCTAGAATTCTTGACTGAGAAAAAATCTTCAAATGTTTTCCATGTTTGTTTTGAAAACATACAATTATTACTTATAGTATTTACATTTAAAATGTAAATTAATTTACACGATTTTATACATTATTTTATATAGTAAGAGAGTGAATTACCTTTCTAAAAATAAAATCTTGGATTTGTAGCAAATGTTTTACAACAGTAATAGATGAGGATGAGAAAAAAATGTTTTATTATTCAACACACATCCTAGATCTCTCCTATCAGGAAAATTATCAGGAACATGTATTCCTCATGTTCACTCTCAAACACTGACCAATTTCCCTACTTTTCACAGCCAAACTCTTTAAATGATCTATATGTATTGCTATGAGTCAGGTCTGACTCGATGGCACATAACAACAACATATGTATTGCAGAGGTGACTACATCCCCACTTTTTCCTTAAGTGTCTGAAGTGGGCTTCTGTTTTCACAATTTTCCTGCAACTGCACTTTAAAGGACACCTGTAATCTCTCAGTCACAGGATCTAATGGCTTCTTAGCCTGGATTTGCTTTTCTTCCTTCAAGCATGTGATGCTATTAACTGCACCCTTTCTTCCCTCAACTTCCTGACAATTAGAGTATGCTGATTCACCCACCTGTCTGACTGTGATGTTAATTTTGTTTCAATTTAGCTAAACTCTGACGCCCAGTTGTTTGGTAAAATACTAGTATAGATGTTGCTGTGGAGGTATTTACATGTGATTAGCATCTAAATCAGTTAACCTTAATCTAAGCAGATTATCTATCCCCCCCTTAATGTGACCAGCCTTTATCCAATTGAGTGAAGGCCCAAAGAGCTAGAGTGGAGCTGGTGGGGACCCTATGGGTCCTGGGGCCCTACAGAGGTCTGAGACCAGGGCACTGGCAGCTGGTATCCTGAAGGTAAGCCACCCTTAGGGCCAGGAGGAAGCAGGACCCTGGAGTCTAGCCCCAGCAAATGGCAACAAAAAGTGAGCAATAGCGGCAATATTGATTTCTGATAAAACAGACTTAAGGTAAAAACAAGCAAAAGAGACAAGGAAAGATATTATATAATGACTAAAGGATCAATCAAACAAGAGGACATAACATCTATGCACCCAATGAAAATCCCCAAAATAGATAAATTAAACTTTAACAGAATTGAAAAAGGAAATGGATGGCTCCACAATAATAGTGTTGTTGTTGTTGTTGTTTGCCGTCTAGTCGGCCCCGACTCATAGCGACCCCTCCTTGGGTTTCCGAGGGAGTATCACTACGGAAGTAGGATTGCCCAACCTTCCTTCCGAGGAGTGGCTGGTGGGTTTGAACTGCCAGCCTTCTGGTGAGCAGTC
The DNA here is from genome assembly GCF_000298275.1 of Orycteropus afer afer. Lineage (NCBI taxonomy): Eukaryota > Metazoa > Chordata > Mammalia > Tubulidentata > Orycteropodidae > Orycteropus > Orycteropus afer. The sequence continues at coordinate 1,382,413 of NW_006922188.1, read as the reverse complement.
AAGTGCTTTAGGCACTATGCTACCAGAGCTCCCACAATAATAGTAAGAGACTTTAATATGTCACCTTTGATGAAGGTAAGAGCAACTAGAAAGAGACTAAACAAAGGTACAGAAGGTTGAAACAATACAATCAACCAATTTCACTTCAAAGACACATACAGGATACTCCACTCAACAATGGCACAATATACGGAATTTTCCTGTGCACATGGAATATTATCCTAATAGACCATATATTAGGCCACAAAGCAAGCCTTGATATATTGAAAAACACTGAAATACTAAAAACATTTTCTTAGATCACAATGCTATAAAATTAGAAATCAACCATAGGAAGATAAGGAAAAAAAATCAAACACATGGAAACTGAATCACATCCTGCCTAAAAACCACTAGGTAGTAGAAGACAGACAAAATAAATCAAAAAATTCTTTGAATCAAATGAGAATGAAAACACCACATACCAAAATCTTTGGGACACAGCAAAAGTGGTGCTCAGAACAGTTTATACACACATCAAAAAAGAAGAAAAAAAACCAAAATCAACACCTTGACCCAACATCTCCATCAATTAAAAACGAGAACATCACAAAAAGCTTATAGTCATCATAAGAGAGGAAATTATAAAAATCTGAGGAGAAAAAAATGAAATGGAAAAACAATAGAATCAAAGACTAGAAGTTGGTTCTTTGGAAGGATGAATAAAATTGACAAAACACTGGCAAATGTAACAAAGGAATGCATAGGAAAGAAGGACACAGGGAAAGAGTAACTGCAGGGAGGAAGTAGGAAGAGAGCTGTTACATCGTGGGGATTGCAATCGATGTCATGAAACAAAATGTGTATGCACTGTTGAATGGAAAATGAACTTTCCTGTAAACTTTCACCCAAATCATAATAAAATAAACTTAAAAAAAATATTTCACTACAGGAGGGAGAGGGGAGGAGAATTTTTTACAGTTGGGGATGGTACTCGGGGCTGTGAAATGAGATGTGCATGAACTGTTGAGTGTAAAATAAGTTGGCTCTGTAAATTTGCACCCAAAGCAGAATAAACATTTTTTTAAAAATATGTTTCCCCCCAAGAGTAAAAAGACACCCCATAGACTAGGGGGAAAAATGGCAATGACATACTGGACAAGGATTTAAACTCTAAAGTGTATAGAAAACATCAACACATCAACAACAAAAAAATAAACAATCCAATTAAAAAATGAGCAGAGGATATGAATAGGCATTTCACCAAAGAAGACTTTCAGATGGCCAATAAACACATGAAAAGTTCTCACAACCATCAGTCATTAGAGATGTGCAAATCAAAACAACAATGAGATATCATCTCACCCAAGTATTTATTGAAAAGTTCAAAAATAGAAAACAACAAATGCTGGTGAGGGTGTGGAGAGATTGAAATCTTCATACACTGCTGGTAAGATTGTACAATGGTGCAACCACTATGGAAAATGGTGTGGTTCTTCCTTAAAAATTGAAAATAGAAATGCCATAAAATCAAGCTATCCCACTACTAGGCATATATCTTAGAGAAATATAGAGTGACATGAACAGATATATGCACACCCATGTTCATCGCAGCATTATTCACAATAGCAAAAAGATGGAAACAACTTAAATGTCCATCAACAGATGAGTAAATAAACAAACTGTGGTACATACACACAATGGAAGACTATGCAATGTCAAAGAATAACAAGGAATCTGTGAAACACCTCATAACAGGGACAGACCTAGAGAATATGATGATGGGTGAAATCAGTCAATCACAAAAACATAAATATTGTATGAGACTACTGGTGATGCCCAGACCTCTATGACTGCTGCTTGACAAAGCTCCAGCTGTCAAGAGTCTTGGGCGGAAGCCAATTCCACCTTTACTT
>NW_006922188.1:1377194-1379693 GCF_000298275.1 Orycteropus afer afer | reverse complement strand
AGTTAACCTCATTGTCTAGCACATTTTATTTTTATAATGTTAATGATAGATAAGTTAGATAAGATAAGATGTAAGTTTAGTTTATAAGTTTAATAATAGTTTTATAAGTTTTGGAAAGTTAATAGCCCACAGCCATGTACCTAGAATTGTGGGTTTGTCATTTTGCTTTGTCATTTGTAATCTGCAGTATAGTATAAAATAAAGAAGCCCACCTCATTTTGTGGGGCACATCTTCATCTTGTGTGAGTGTGTCTCCATCATCTCGCCGTTGCCACCTCTCCCTCCAGAGACCCACAGCTGTGGCTGGACCTCGGCAGACTACTATGTAAAAAGTCAAGAAAAGGTTTACACACACAAAAAAAACATTCTTTGACAGTTACCAGGAGTGGGAAGGGAAGGGAGGGTAAATCACTAGCTAAAGGGTAACATGTATTAACGTGGGTGAAGGGAAAGGCAATCTATGATAAGGGAGTGGGAAGTCAGCACAAATGATCAAGGCAAAGGAAGACACTAGGAGAAGCTCAAGAGTTAAAGGTCTCAAAGGTAAACACTGTTACACACACAGGTCTGTGATAATAATAACACAGACATCCAGGCAGAACAAGTATGGGAAGGTGAATGGGACTACACTCACAAATATGTATACAGGTTTGACAAAGGGTATTTCTACATGTATACTTATATGTGATGCAAATGTATCCATGAATACAGTTGAGTATACAGGGGTAAAGTTATAACACTTTATCTTAACTGGTAGAGCCCCAGAGAGTATCTTAAAAAAACAAAACAAAACAAAAAAACTTCACTGCTGTTGAGTCCAATCTGACTCATAGTGACCCCTCCTTGGGTTTCTGAGGCGGTATCACTATGGAAGTAGATTGTCCAACCTTCCTTCCAAGGAGTGGCTGGTGGGTTTGAACCACCAGCCTTCTGATTAGCAGTCAAATGCCTTAGGCACTACACCACCAGAGCTCCTTGAGAGTATCTTAGCCAAACCCAAACACCCTGAAGCAATGAATTGCTGGGCCTGGGGGCTCAGCACCATTTTCTCAGGAGACAACAAGATCAATTGTCACAATAGTCCATAAAGACAATGTTCCATATCCTACTTTGTTGAGGAGCATCTGGGGTCTTAAAAGTTTGTGAGCAGCCATCTAAAATATAACTATTGATCTCTCCCTGTCCAGACAAAAAAGTGTGAAAAAAAAATCAAAGACCAAGGAAACAATTAGTTCAAAAGACTAATGGACCACATGAACCCCAGCCTCCCTGACACTGAGACCCGAAGTACTAGATGGAGCCTTGTGAGCATCGTTTATCTTTGTGAAAGGGATCACAATAGGAGGTCCTGGAGAGAGTGGGAGAAAAATGCAGAACAAAACTCCAAATCATAAAAAAGACCAGGCTTATTTGTCTGACAGAGGCTGGTGGAACATCTGAGACTCTGGCCCTTAGACACCCTTCATGCCTGGATCTGAACTTACCTCTTAGCTCAACTTTCAGCCAAAGGATAGACAGGACTCTAAGATGAACAACAATAACACCAGGGGGTATGTACTTCCTAGAACAATCAACCACACACAGTCTAAAGGGCAGCATTTGCCCAGGGGTAAAGCTCAGAATGCAGGAAGGGACAGGAAAGAAGGGTGAATGGAAATGCAAACACAGAGCCGGAAGTGGAAGAGTGCAGTGACATTGTGGGGACTGCAATCAATGTCACAAAACAAAACAGTTAAGAATTGTTGAATGGAAACCAATTTGCTTTGTAAAGTTTTCCCCAAATCACAATGAAAAGTTAAAAAAAAAAAAAAAATAGACATGATAAAACTGCAGGAGTCCGAAGTAGCATGGCATTAGGAAAAAAAATAGATAGATAAACCACTGGAACAAAATAGGAAGTCCAGAATTGAATCTACATATACATAGTCAGTTGATGCTAGACATTGAAGCAACATACACTTTGGAACAATTGGCTGTTAATATGACAAAATAATCATATACAAAAATTGACTCAAAATGGATCATAAGCCTAACTTTAAAACCTAAATCTACAGAAAAAAATAGATAAGACAAATCTTTTTGACCTTAGATGACCTTAGGTTAGGCAAAGATTTCTTAGTTACAACACCAAAAGCACGATTTATAAAAAAAACAAAATCATTAAGTTAGACTTCATGAAAATTAAGTACTCATGCTCGTTGACTGACACCGTTAAGAAAATGAAAAAAAGCACAGACAAGAAGAAAATATTTCCAAAACATATCCACATTTAGACTTCCAATCAGAATTTTTTAAAAATCTAAAATTCCAATCCAAAAATCCTTCAGTAGGTGAATGGATAAATAAATTGTGGTTTGTCTAAGCAATGGGATACTGTTCAGCAGTAAAAACAATTGATATACACAGAAACATAGATGGATGCCAGCATAATTATACTAAATGAAAAAAGCCAGGCAAGAAAAGTATAAATGTTATGATTCTATTTATATACATTTCTAT
>NW_006922188.1:1352391-1377094 GCF_000298275.1 Orycteropus afer afer | reverse complement strand
ATATATAGTGACAGGAAGCAGATCATCAAGTGCCTGGGAGGTAGGGTAGAGAGTGGGAGAAGAAGGGATCGTAAAGGGGCATAGGGGAATTTTAGGGGTGAAGGGTATGTTCATAATCTTTATTATGGTGATGATTTCAAGAGCATTTGCATATGTCAAAACTTATCAAATTTTCACATGAAACACATGCAGTTAATTATACCTCAATAAAGTCATTGAATTATTAACAATATTTCTATGAAATATTTCAGATGCACACAGCAAAAAACATAACAAATATCTGTGTATCTACCACCAAAGTTTTGACAGAGCTGAATATTTTGCTACAGTTCCTTTAGAGTTGTTGTTAAGAAATAAGTAATTATGGATCCAGTTGAAGTTTCTATGATCCCCTTCCTAATCCCCTTTTAAAACCTTTCTCCCGCCATAACCACAGTCCTGAACTTTATCTAACAGTGAGCTCCTGGTCCCTGTCTCCTTTCTTTCTGTAATGAGAATTCCAAACCCACTGAGTCAATTCTGAGTCATAGCAACCCCACGTGGTACAGAGTAGGGCTACTCCATAAGATTTTCTTGGCTGTCATCCTTACAGAAGCAGATCACCAGGCCTTTCTTCTTTGGCACCTGTAAGTAGGTTTGAACTGCTAATCTTCAGGTTAGTAGACAAGTGCAAACCATTTGTGCTACCCAGGGACCTTCCCTACTCCACTTCTATTTTTCTGCAAATGAGCACCAGAGCAGTCTTAAACACCAGTGTGAACTTTTCATTACACTGCTTAGAGGCTTTCAAGGCTTCCTTTGCCTATAAAATATGGTTCAGATGACTTAATCTCATAGCCAAGAGCCTTTACAGTCTGGTCCTACCTTGACTTAACTCCTTTACCTTCTTACATGGTGAACTCTGCTCTGGTCAAGTTGATCTCCACTTTCCTCCAAATATTTCTATCACTTTTCAGCTGCTGCTTCTCCTTGCCTAATAATCCTTCCCTTCCTTCACAGCTTAGTCCCAGCACTTTCTGTCCTGCCCAGTCTTTCTAACTCTAGGCAGAACTATATTTTTTCTTTCAAATCTCAAGGTGAGGCCATTAGTCTCAGTTTGCTTTATGATAGTCCTATTTTGTTACTTAATTTTTCATGTAGGTATATGTGTTTCTCTCTCCATTAATGCTATTGCTTCTCTATAGCATGTTGCATAGAAGGTTATTCCCTCCAGTTGCTCAACCCAAATAGCTAATTTTCAAATAATGCTTGAGGACTAAGGTGCCCTGGACCCAAGCCACAGTATTTTCAATTGCCTCATATGCATGCAAGAGCTGGACAATGAATAAGGAAGGCAGAAGAGGAATCGATGCATTTGAATTATGGTGTTGGTGAAGAATACTGAATACAGATTACAGAAGACGAACAAATCTGTCTTGAAAGAAGTACTGCCAGAATGATGCTTCGAAACCAGGATGGCAAGACTTTGTCTCCTATATTTTGGACATGTTATCAGGGGGCCCAATTCCCAGCAAAGGACATCATGCATCTTAAAGTAGAGGGTCAGCAGCAAAGGGGAACATCCTCAATGAGATGGATCGATACAGTGGCTGCAACCATGGCTGAGATAGCAACAATTGGGAAAATGGGGCAGGACTGGGCAGTGTTTTGTTTTGTTGTACGTAGGGCTGCAATGTGTTGGAACCAACTTGAAGACTTCTGACAATGTTGGGAAATGCTGCATTTTGTGCTGTCTCCAGGAGATTGACATTACTCATTAGCAAATGACAATATCTAAGAAATTCTGTATCAAAGAAATTTTGCGGTGGTTAGTGGTAGAAACCTCACCTTCCATGGCATATCAGGGTTCAATTCCCAGCCAATACACCTCACACACAGCCACCCTCTGTCTTTCAGTGGAACCCTGTGTGTTGTATGATGCTGAGCAGGTTTCTGCAGAGCTTGCAGACGAAAATGGACTACAAAAGGCCTGGCCATCACCAGCCAATGAAAGGGAGGACATAGTTACCAGTAGCATTTCTTTCCATTATACGTAGGGCACCATGAGTTGGGAACCAAGTCAACAGCAGCTAACAACAACAAAAATCAAGAAAACCTTTTCTGAGTTATAACAATGTAAACATCCCGCAATATTCAGTGCTCCTGATAGGAGACTTCAGGAAGAGCTGGATTTAGATTGTAAAGGTCTCAACCATCATTGCATCCCCACCATGGCTCTTAGTTCAGGACCCTGGCACTTGGTAGGGGATCGTGAACTATTCCAGGATTTGGTGAGTCATCGTTAATGTTTTAGTCACTTACCAATTTAAACTTATCTAAGAGTTTGTTTCTGTGCAGTCTTTCAAATGCTGTAAAACAAATAAATAACCTTGCTTCTACTTCTTATTAAATTTATTGGCACTAGACTCTGAAACTAATGGGATTTCTAAGTCCTCTCTCTATTTCCGTGTCTGCCTGAGAAAGATAGTCTGTGCTGTACACAGTGAGAACATAAAAAGTTCACAGAATTGTCCACTTCCAGTACACCAGCCTGGCTGTCATTTAAATGTCTGCCTTATTGTTTTATTTCACTTAGAGAAATTATTCAGAGAAAAACTCAGGAGCTATCTGGACTTTCTGAAAAGGAACTGACTCAGAAGTTTAATGCAGATGAGTTGTATTTCTAGGGCTAATTTCTTTTACATTTGTGGGTTTGGATGTACTTTTTACCACCGTGTTGGATAGAAAAACCATTGCTTTGAATCTGAATCCAATATAGCGAAAGAAAAATAACTACAATTAGTTCAATAGCCAAAGTTGTGGTAGAGTTAACAGCAATTTGAAGCCAAAGTTTGACCTTGGGATTTGAATGTAATAAGAGATTTTATACAGGATTGACAACAGTTAGTGTTTTTTGGGTTTTTGGTGTTTTTTTTAGTTAATAGGAACTTCTCTTTAAATTGCTTATAATAGGCTAGTATAAATATATATAATATACACTATAAAGGGAGCTCTGGTAGCATAGTGCCTAAAGCATTTGACTTAATGAGAAGGCTGGCGGTTCAAAACCCACCAGCCACTCCTTAGAGGGAAGATTGGGCAATCTACTTTCGTATTGATACTGGCTCAGAAACCCAAAGGGGGATTGCTATGAGTTGAATGGACTAGGCAGTGAGTTTGGGTTTTTTTGGTTAATATATTAACAACAACAAAAAAAGCTCCAGTGGCACAGTGGTTAAGGTATTTGGCTGCTAATCAAAAGGTTGGCTATAGGAACCCACCAGTCACTCCTTGAGAGAAAGATGAGGCAATCTGCTTCCATAAAGATTTACGGCCTTGGAAACCCTATGGGGTAGTTTTACTCTGTCCTACAGGGTTACTATGAATTGGAATCGACTCAAGGGCAGTGGGTTTGGTTTTTTCATTTATACATGTGAAAGTCCAAAATACACAAAAGGGTATACATCAAAAAAGCTAATTACCCTCACTTCCCTCTGTCCCACCCAGCCAGACCTCCTCATAGGCACCCTCTTTTGAAACATGATTTTCAGACCTTCCAGAAAAATCTTATGCATATATAAGTATATATTTACATATGCAGTCCTAAATGTTTTATACTATTAACACTTAACCTTGCTTTTTTCCCTTAATATACTTTGAAGGTGTATTCACTTCAGTACACATAGAGCTGCCTATTTCTAATGGCTGTGGTGTATTTCATTGTTGGTGTACCATCACTTGTTTTATTTTGGTATTGATGAACATATACATTTTCTTATATATATGTCCTTTAACAAATGTGTAGCTAAAACCATGTAATTAATTCTTAGATTTAGAAATTGCTGTGCCAAGGAGTATATACATTTTTACTTTTAATGGATTCTGTTAGGGATTGAATTATGTCCCCAAAAAGTATGTGTTGTAAATCCTAACCTCCATGCCTGTGGTTATAGTCTCATTCGGGAATGGATTACCTTTGTTACGTTAATGAGGCAGAATTAGTGTAGGATGTCTCTTCAATCTCTTTTGAGATACAAAAAGAGATTAAATGAGCAAGCAGGGAAGGAGAGGAGTAAAATGTTGTTGTTGTTGTTGTTATGTGCCGTCGAGTCAGACCTGACTCATAGTGACCGCTCCTTGGGTTTCCGAGGCAGTATCACTACGGAAGTAGATTGCCCCATCTTCCTTCCGAGGAGTGACTAGTGGGTTTGAACCGCCAGCCTTCTGGCTAGCAGTCAAGTGCCTTAGGCAATAGACACATGGAAATCGCCAAGGAAGCAGGAAGCAGAAGCTGAAGACAAAGCGCTCGCTCCAGAGCTGTCGGAGTCAGATAGCCTTCTCCTCGGACCAGCGCTCTGAATGCAGACTTCTTGCCTCCAAACCATGTTGTTGTTGTTGTTATTATGTGCCATCGAGTCGGACCCAACTCATAGCAACCCCTCCTTGCATTTCCCAGGTGGTATCTCTACAGAAGTAGATTGCCCAGTCTTCCTTCAGAGGAGTGGCTGGTGGGTTTGAACTGCCAGTCTTCTGGTTAGCAGTCAAGTGCCTTAGGCCCTACACCACTGGAAACCCAATGGGGTTTCTGAGTTGGGATGGCAGTGAGTTTATATATATATATATATGTACACACACACACATACATACACATATATCATTACATTCTGTATCATCTACCCACACTTAGCCAGTGGATTTAAAGGAATTTTTTTTTTTAAATGGTGTACTTCTATGTCTTATTTATATTGTGGCAGAAGTAGGCTGCATATCTGCTACGGTTGGTGGGATTTATTAATGCAACAACCCTATCATTCCCTGAAGACTAGAGGTTACAAATTGGCAACCTGAAGGCCAAATGCAGCCTACAGTCATGTTTTACTTGACCAGCATGATGTTTATGAAAAATATGAATTACTTGCCCACATTGAAGACACTGGCAATTTGACAGGAACATCTAGATTTCTGGCTTCTTTTTTAAAATCAGAAGATCTGGCAACACTGTATTTCTACAGGACAACAACTGACTGGAGCCTATCAGTATCTTTCATAGACCATGTGCTTCCATGTTCTTGAGCCAAGACTGCTTCAATGACTTACGTCATCTGGCTAGCTCCTGGAGGTGTATGCCTTTGTTCTTCTGATATTTCACAAAGTTTTCCTCTCTCTCCCCTCAGTCAGAAGAAGGAAAAATATCCCTCCAAGAGTCTTCTTTCACTCAGACTCAGCACTTGTCCACCATTCCACCCTGGCCATCCTGCCTTATCTTTGTAAAGCTCTTTCCCTGCATCCTATTGAGGACTTGTCCCTGAGCAAGCCAGTCTGCTCCCTAGGATGCCTTCCAAAAGACTTAGAATGAAAAAGTTTGCTCTACCATGGCATGAAAAGGAGCCCTGGTGGTGAAGTGGTAAGTGCTCAGCTGTTAACTGAAAGGTCAATGGTTAGAACCCACCAACTGCTCCATGAGAGAAAGATGTGGCAGTCTGCTTCCGTAAAGATTACAGCCTTGAAAACACTATAGGGCAGTTCTACTCTGTCCCCTAGGGTTGCTATGAGTTGGAACTGACTCGATGATAATGAACTTGGATTTAGTTTCCTGGCCATCAATTTGAAAATACAGTAAAACAGACTTTAACAAAGCTTTGAGAAAGATGAATAAAATCATTTTTCAGAGGCTTCCATTGGGCCTTTATGAATACTTTAACTTGGCAGTGGTTTCTAAGCTGGAATGTATAGATGGTTTGCTCTTTATGCCTCCAGCTTCTTTCTTGTTCAAGTCTTGGTTTATCAGCTTTCACCTCAACTTTTACCTCAGTCTCATAATTTGTCTCTCTGCTATCAGTTTTTATTCTTCAACCCTACTTTCCACACAGCCAACTAGACATAATTTTCTAATGTGAAAATCTGGTTCTGTCAATCAAAAACTAAAAAACCAAACCTACTGCCACGGAGTCAATTCTGACTCATAGCGACCCCCATTGGGTTTCCAAGGCTGGATATCTTTATGGAAGTAGATTGCCTCATCTTCTTTCCACAGAGCAGCTGGTGAGTTTGAACCACTGATTCTTAGGTTAACAGCCAAATGTCTTACTATGCCACCAGAGCTCCTTGTGTCAACCAAGGCCCCTCTTAAAAGACTTCAGTCACTCCTTATTGCTTAGAGGAAATGTCTCATCAGAAAAGCTCATAAGGTCTTTTACAATTGTGCCTAAGGACTTCATTTCCAGCCATAACTTGTGGCCTAGCTATATCTGGCTATTTGCTATTCCCTGAGCACACCAAGAACATTATGCCTCTATGCTGATGCTGAAATGCTATATTCCTGATGTTTTGCCAAGCATACTCTTACCTACCTTTCAAGACACAAGGCAAACCTCATCAACAGATGAATGGAGAAACAAAATGTGGTACAAATATACAATGGAATACTGCTCAGGCAGTAGGGAAATGAAATCTTGATACATACTGAAATATGGATGGAGCTCGAGTACAGTATGCTCCTAACGGCAATATAACAACAGCAAGTCCTTATGATTTTCTTCTTTATTATTTTAGTTATTGTTGTTAGGTGCCATTGAGTTGGCTCCAACTCATAGTGACCCTATGTACAACAGAATGAAACACTGCCCAGTCATGTACTAGCCTCACATTCCTAGCTATACTTGAGCCTGTCATTGCAGCCACTGTGTCAATCCATCTCAATGCAGGTCTTCCCCTTTTTTGCTGACTCTCCATTTTACCAATCATGAGATCATTCTCCAAGGAATGGTCCCTTCTGACAACATGACCAAAGTAGGTGAGACTAAGTCTGGCCATGCTGGCTTCCAAGGAGCATTCTGGCTGTTTTTCTTCTGAGACAGATTTGTTCTTCTGGCAGTATTTGTTCTACTTTCAGTATTCTTTGCCAACACTACAATTTGAAAGTATCAACTCTTCTTTGGTCTTCCTTATTCACTGTCTGACTTTCACATGCATATGAAGCAATTGAAAATATCCTACTTCCGTAGCGATACTGCCTTGGAAACCCAAGGAGGGGTTGCTATGAGTCGGGTCTGACTCGACGGCACATAACAACAACAACAACAACAACGGGTTAGGCGCACTTTAATCTTCAAAGAGAAGTCTTTGCTCTTCAGCACTTTAAAGAGGTCTTTTGCAGCAGTTTTGCCCAATGCAATATTTTCTTTGTGGTTACCCTGTAATTAATTTTATCTTTTTGAGTGTGAGACAGCCTGTTCTATATTGATAGTGTCCTGACTTCCTCTCCATTTGGAAGTTCGGTAACTACACCATTTATTCCCTCTTGTTGCTTTGTAGTTGTTATTTACAGATTGATGCCTCTGGTTCTCTATTTTCAGTCTTGCAAGCTTAATTTTGAGAATCCTTTTTCTGGGTTGTTTTCTGGTGATGTTGTCATGTGTCTTAATGTTAGATTGTTGTCTTCTTTTTTTTTTTAATTTTCTGTCCAAAGAATTTGTTTTAATATTTTTTGCAAACTTTGTCTGGTTTTTAAAAATTCCCTTAATTTCTGTTTATCTGGAAATGTCCTCATTTTGACATCATAGTTGAGGAACAGTTTTGCTGGATATATAATTCTTGGTTGGCAATTTTTTTTTTTTTTTCAAAGTTTTGTTTATGTCATCCCATTGCCTTCTTGCCTGCATGGTTTCTGCTGAGAAATCAGCTTAGACTTATTGGTTGCCCTCTGTAGGTAACATTTCATTTTTTTCCTGTGCTGCTCTCAAGATTCTTTCTTTGTCTGTGGTTTTGGAAAGTTTGATTATGATATGTTTTGGTGATGTTCTTTTGGGGTCTATCCTGTATGGTGTTTGTTGAACCTCTTGGAAGGATATTTTTAAGCCTTTTATGATATTAGGGAAGTTTCCTGTCAGCCAGTCTTCAACAATTTTCCCTGTGGGTTTTTTTGTTTTTTTGCCTTCCATTCTGGAATTCCAATATCATGTAGTTTATTCCTCTTGATATTGTCTCACATAAATCTTAGGTTTACTTCATTCTTTTTTTTTCTGATTTTTCCTCATACAAACTGGTGTCAAGGGATTTGTCTTCTAGTTGGCTGTTCTGTTCTTCAGTCAATTCAGTTATACTCTTTTGTCCTTCCAATGTGTTGTCTATCTCCATAATTTTACTGTTAATCTTCTGGATTTCTGATTTTGTATTGTTTCTAGTGGTATATTTATTTTGTCATTTTGTTTTGTGTTGTTTTCCTGAATTCTTCTAGGCTATTGTCTGTGTTTTCCTTGAATTTTTTTTTTTTTTTTTTTTTAATTTCCTGGAGCTCTTGGAAGGATGAACTATCTTGTCCTGTTTCTGTGTTTGTACTGAAGTCATCTGTTGTCTCTGAGACATTTTGAAGTTGTTGTTTTTATTTGTTGATTATGTGTTTTATATGTTAGTTTGTTTCACTCTGAATTTTGTTTTACTTTGTTTTGATATATCCAGGTGGATGGGGCCATTGAGCTTCTTTGATTGCTGGTTGACAACACTGGTGCACTCTCCACCTGTCTTTGGGTCTTTGGGTGGGTAACTGGTGCAAATGTGTTTGTTGGACATAAAGGGGAGCTGTGGGTGGGGTGAGCAGATGTTGTCCACTGTCTGTCATTGATCCAATCTTGTGGAAAAGGTGGTGGCACTTGCTTGTTGGGTGAGGTGGTAGGTGTAGTAGGTATGATTGACTAGTAGGGTATTAATGTTTGCTTCCCATTGGATGGGACAGGAAAAAAGAAAAAGAAGAGAAAAAGAGAGGGTAGGAGAGAAGAAAGATGGGTAAAAGTAAAAGAAGAAGAAGAGGAGTAGGGGTAAATAAAAAAGAAGAAAAAGTGGGGAAAAAGAAAAGAAAAGAAGAAGGGGGGGCTAGTGGACAGCTGGCAGTCGTGGCAAGAACTGTCAATGACACAGGTACAGGCAGGCAGAGCCACAGACACTGGCTCTACCTCCTTGGGATGCTGTGTGGTAAGTGGCTACTGGTGAGAGGAGGTGGCCCAAGGAACTGCGTGGGTGGAGGGCAGCCAGTGGGTGTCCCCAGCCACCAGGTTTGTGGGAGCAGAAAGGGGGCTTACCCTTGGTCACTGCAAAGGCGTGGTTGGGAGACTGGAGAAAGCACTTCTCTGGTCACAATTCACTGGCATGAGCCCAGTGCACTTCTGGACACAGCTGATTATCCATTTCCTGCCCAGACTCAATCAAGTGGAGGACTACTCAGAGTCCAGCATCTCTAACTCCCACCTCATAAGCCTTCCTTTTTGCCCATTTGGACCCTCAACCCAAATGACTAGTGTTCAGTAGTAGTGAGTTGTTTTATCCTACTTCACTGGCTCCCTCCTCTCTCTGCAGTCACTTGTGCCACTGGAATCTTCTGTTTCCTGCACTTTTCTCCCCCAGATCTAGCTCATGTTCTGCTCACCTTGATTCACTCAAGATCTGTGCACACTCTAACTCTGTTCCAGTGTGGATTCCATGAAGGCATTTTCTCCTCACCTGTGTATGGTGTCTTCTGTGTCTCAAAATGGCCGGACTTCATCAGGTGCCAGTTTCTCTCTCCCAAGCCACTGTCCTCACTCCATCTCCCTTTTCAATTGTTGCTTAATCTAATTCTTTGTCCTCTCATTTGATGCTTAGAGTTCCTGGATCATCATCTGTATCTGTTTTACTTGGCTTTTCTGGGTCTCTGTTGTAGAGAGATTGGGGGGAGAATGTCACCAGGATGCCATCTTGTCTCCACCCTCCAATGGCTGTTTTTTTAAAATCAATGACCTTCCCTAGGTCAGTCCCCTAGATTGATTCCAGAATCTATGCATTTTGAAGTGGCCCACCCAACCCCCAGGAGCAGCCTCTGTACCACCAAAAAGTGTTACCAGATAAAATATAGTACAGTCTGCAGTATGGATTACATCTCAACATAAAGAAAACAAAAATCCTCACAACTGGACCAATGAGCAGCATCACAATCAATGGAGAGAAGATTGAGGTTGTCAAGGAATTCACATTGCTTGGTTCTACAATCGATGCCAACGGAAGCAGCAGTCAGGACATTAGACGACGTGTAGCATTGGGAAAGTCAACTGCGAAGGAACTGTTTCAAGTGCTGAGGAGCAAGGATATCTCCTTGAGGACTAAGGTGCGCCTGACACAAGCCATGATATTTCCAATCACCTTGTATGCATGTGAGAGCTGGACAATGAATAGGGAAGACCGAAGAAGAGTTGATGCTTTTGAGTTGTGGTGCTGGCGAAGAATGCTGAAAGTACCATGGACTGCTAAAAGAACTAACAGATCTGTCCTGGAGGAAGTGCAGCCAGAATGCTCCTTGGAAGCAAGAATGGCCAGACTTTGTCTCACCTATTTTGGTCATGTTGTAAGAAGGGACCATTCCCTGGAGAAGGATGTCATGCTTGGTAGGGTGGAGGGTCGACGAAAGAGGGGGAGGCCTTCAACGAGATGGATTGATACAGTGGCTGCGATGATGGGCTCGAGTATAGCAGGGATTGTGGGGCTGGTGCGGGATCGGGCAGTGTTTCGTTCTGCTGTGCATGGGGTCGCTATGAGTCGGAAACGACTCGACGGCACTTAACAACAACAACAACAACAGTCCATTAAATCTGAACTTCAGGTAAACAATGAATTTTAAAAATTATGATCATAAGCATGTCTTAAATAAACCCTACCTCAAAAGACTCCTGGAGGATGGAAACCAAGATGAGTTGGTCCTTATAACAATACTATGAAAACTCCTTATGGGGAACCTCAGAAATACCTGGAGTACACAGAGTGGGGCCAGGCAGGGGTGAGAGGGAAGCTAAGTGGTTATGATGTGGTGAATGTGGGCTCAGAGTCACTGTGTCTTGTTTTCACTGGTATGATCTGTGGAAAATTAGTTTTGATGATGCCTGAAGTTTATGATTCCACAAACTCTATCCTTCAGACTAACATTGTGTCTGCTTTAGAGCACAGAAGAATAACCATAAAACAACTCAGAACCAGCATAGCAATAAATAAATAAAGGAATAAACAGCCCACCTGTTTCAGTTTCTTTGAGTGGTTAGTTTTGATCCTTTCTCCTATTTTAAGATTGCCAAATGATCATTGATTTTATTACATATGAAAACTTTCTGCATGGTCTTTGGGGAGATGGAAAAGAAAGAAGGTGCTTTGGCTCCACTTTTCGTTCTTATCTAGCAGACGATCCAGTCAGGAAATTGAAAGGAAAAGTCAGGATTCCTAGTTCTCCTTGAAATCCCCTATGTCTTAACTATGAAGTGTTGAGATGGATACTAGAGGTAAACAAGGAAAGCTCAGTATTAAAGATATGTGATCTGAAATTGTCAAAAGAGGACCGTTTTACCTCTTATACCACATATTCCTTTCTTGGTTAGTTGTGATTTTTTTTTTTTTTTTTTAATAGAACTATATTATACTTTCGTTTTGAGAAAGTAATTTATCCTTAGCCAGAGTAAATTAGATAATACTCCCCTCACATAAGATTATTAATGACTGAATTAATGTAATTTCAGCCATTATTAGTGGCTGAAAGATTTTAGAAATTTTGAAAGAGTAAACTAGGAAAACAGTCACTTAAATGCTGGAGGTTATTCTGCATTTTGTAGAAAGTAAGATTTCAATCCTCCTTTTGGGCAGAGAAGTCCCTAGATTACACAAATGGTTAAGGTGCTTGGCTGCTAACTGAAAGTTTAGAGGTTCAAGTCCACCCAAAGGCAGCTGGGAAGAAAGGCCTTCTGAAAGATCAGCCTCAGAGGGTTTTCATGGCTGTGATTTCAAGGAGCTCTGGTGACACTGTGGTTAAATCATCAAACTCACCAGCCACTCTGTGGGAGAAAGATGAGGCAATCCACTTCTGTAAAGATATACAACTTTGGAAACCCTATGGGGTAGTTCTCCTATATTCTATAGGGTTGCTATGAGTCGGTGGCAGTGGGTGTGGTTTGGTTTTTGATTTAATAAGCTTACCACCAGGCTTGTCTTTCGAGGTAATTCTGGGTGGGTTTGAACTGCCAAGTTTCCAGTTAGCAGCTATGAGCTTATTCATTTGGACCACCCAAGGACTTCATTTAAATTCATATCATCCTAAATAAAGTGGGGTGTTGTATCCTTTCACTATACATATTCAATCTGTATGCTGAGCAAATAATCTGAGAAGCTAGACTATATGAAGATTGGAGGAAGACTCATTAACAATCTGTAATATGCAGATGACACAACCTTGCTTGCTGAAAGTGGAGAGGACTTGAAGCACTTACTGATGAAGATCAAAGACTACAGCCTTCAGTATGGATTTCACCTTAACATAAAGAAAACAAAAATCCTCACAACTGGACTAATAAGCAACATCATGATAAATGGAGAAAAGATTGAAATTGCTAAGGATTTCATTTTACTTGGATCCTCATTCAACTCCCATGGAAGCAACAGTCAAGAAATCACACACATTTGCACTGGGCAAATCTGCTGCCAAAGACCTTTAAAAGTGTTCAAAAGCAAAGATGTCACCTTGAGGGCTAAGGTGTTTCTAAACCAAACCATGGCCTCATATGCTTGACAAAGCTTAACAATTAATAAGGAAGATCAAAGAAGAATTGATGCATTTGAACTATAGTGTTAATAGACTATTGGATATACTATGGACTGCCATAAGAATGAGCAAATCTGTCTTGGAAGAAGTACAGCTAGAGTGTTCCTTAGAAGTGAGGATTAGAAGATTTCATCTCATGTACTTTAGACATGTCAAGAGGGACTAGCCCCTAGAAAAGGACATCATGCTTGGTAAAGGGTCAGCTAGAAAGAGGAAGACCCTCAATGAAATGGATTGGCATAGTGGCTGCAACAATGGTCTCCAACATAGCAACAATTGTGAGGATAGTGCAAGTCCAAGAAGTGTATCATTCTGCTGTACCTAGGGAGTCAGAACCAACTCAAAGGCATCTACACCAATGTTATTAAGAAAGCAGAGGGGAATGAATATTGGGGCCCCTGGTTCTCTGGGAAGTAGGCTTGAGACTGCAGGAATGGAGAAGTCTTTTTTTTTCTTTGGCGGCTGTTAGTAGTTGGACCTGAATTTTCTGGTGGCAGGTGTAGGCTGAACTCTGCCAAGTGGAGCCAAGCTGGGGACCAGGACCTCTGAAAATGGCTCTGGTCCTGTATGTGACGCCAGGAGGTGAAATTACCCTCCAGACTGAGGTATTATCCATTATCCCCAAACCTTCTGTGAAGTTTAGTTAACCATCTGCTGGATTGTGGGAAGTCAAGGCAGTGGGGGGTTATTCATGCCTATAATAGAGTGGTAAGTAGAAGGGTAGTGTCTAGTTTCCCAGAGCTAGAAGGTTGGGAGCTGTAGCCTGACAACATAGCCTAGATTGGCTCCTGGAAGTCACCTGACCCTTTGAGGTGTTGGGCTGAGGTAATGACCTGGTGCTTTGGCAACTTGACTAGGGATCATGAACAGGAAAGCATGAGCAGACCAGATGTGTTTCTAAACATGTTAGAATGACCAGCTATCCCAGTTTCTCTTGGTCTGAGGAGTTGTGTGGCTGAGAGACTCTGAGCACTCAAACCAGGAAAAGCCTGGGAAAACCAGGATAAATTGGTCATCTTAATATTATATACAAGAAAGCACCTAAGAAATGCCTGTTGGACACTTGGAGGCAAGGCAAGGGACAAAGGGGGAGCTAAGTGGCTGTGATGTAGTTAGTGGATGTGGGCTTGGAGTCACCGTGTCTTATGTTCAGTGGTATCAACGGTGGGAAATTAGTTTTGATGATGCCTTAAGTTTAGGAGCTCTGGTAGCATAGTGGCTAAAGCACTTGATTGCTAACCAGAAGGCTGGCGGTTCAAACCCACCAGCCACTCCTCAGAAGGACGGTTGGGCAATCCTACTTCCGTAGTGATACTGCCTCGGAAACCCAAGGAGGGGTCGCTATGAGTTGGGGCCGACTCGACGGCTCATAACAAATAACAATAACAAAGTTTATGATTCCACAAGCTCTATCCTTCAGAATAAAATTGTGTCTGCTTTAGAGCACAGAAGAACAACCATAAGATAGCTCAGAACAAACATGGCAATAAATAAATGAAATAAATGGAAAAGGTCAAATCCTGTAGCATTGCCTCCAGGCCTCCAGTATCTGGCAGTGTTTTCTCTCCAGCCTTGTCTCCTGCCTACCTTGCTTCCTTCCAGAGGCCCTCCTCTGCAGTTGCCTCACTGCTAGTCTGTCTTGGGGATAAACTTCCAGCCGAACAATAGACAGGCCTATGAAATTAATAATAATACTAGGGAGGAGCTTTCTTCTCAGTATGATCGAACATACTAGACCAAAAGGGCAGCATTTGCCCAAGGGGCAAAAACTCAGAAGACAGGAAGGGACAGGAGAAAAAGATGAATGAAAATGGGGAGCCCAGGGAGGAAGTGGGAAGAGTGCTGTTGCATTAAGTGGATTGCAACCAGTGTCATGAAACAAAAACTGTGTGAATTGTTGAATGAAAAAAGGATTTGCTCTGTAAATTTTCACCTAAACTACAATAAAATGTTAAAAAGAAAAAAAGAAAAGAAAATGCTGCCCTTGAGAATAACTAAACATTATAAACATGACAAAGAGATTCATTTGATATATTACTGAGAATAACTAAAGCTATAATATGGGATGATGAATTACTTTGTTTCCCTAACACTTAACTCATGCAGACATGTATGACAAGCAACTCATATTTTATAGTATGTTCAGATATTAACTCTGGATTGCTTCTTATTCTGGAATTAGAAAAGTCTTTAAATGAGTAGTTTGAACCCATAGCTGCTCTGAGAGAGAAAGATGTGGCAGTCTCCTGTAAAGATGTAGATCCTTGGAAACCCTGTGAGTCAATTCCATACTGTTCGGCAGGGTCACTATGAGTTGGAATCGACTCAATGGCAGTGGGTTTTAAATATATATGGCTAATGGATTAGACAATACAGGGTAGGAAAATCTTTGCTAAGAAAAAACCAAAACATTTGAAGTAGTGTTCCAAGGGGATGAGTAGTTTCATTTAAATTTGAATAGAGTGAGTGATTTCATGTTCATTAAAACCTGTTCTGCATAGACCCTTCCCATTTTACAAAATGTTCTTGCTTGAATGGGGATTGAATGGAGGGCAAAATCTAGTGGGAGGAAAAATTATTTCATGGGAAGTAAGATCATTTTTAGTTCTTATTTTCTCTATGAAAGATTAATCCCTGGGGTTTCATTTCACCCGTTTTTGTTTTTGTTTTTCAAAAAAGGCACAAGAAAAAATAAAGTAAAATCCACATTTCAGATCGTTAGCATACAAGGTTTATTTCCAACTCATGCAAGTCTCCCCCATCCTGTGCCTAAGCCATTTTACACATATTGCTTTCAAGGTCACCATGACAGGGGAAGAGGTGCTGGCAGGTCCTGTAGGGCCAGTTCACTTCTGCCTTCCTCCCACTGGCCAGAATCCAGTCACATGACCTCAACCTACTACCATCTCCAGTTGGTGCAGGTCAACTCTGACACATGGTGATGCCATGTGTGTCAGAGTAGAACTGTGTTCCATAGGGGTTTTAATAGTTGATTTTTCAGAACTAGATCACCAGGCCTTTCTTCCAGGTGATTCTGGATGAACTTGAACCTCCAAGTTTTGGTTAGTGGCCAAACTGCTAGGAAACGTAGAGGACCCTGTGAGGATTAGGTGAGAGTCAGAGTTTCCAGTGAAGGAGATTCTGAGGTAGAGATTAGCATGCAGCACATCTGCTAAGGGGTGCCCTTGGGGTACACATCTGTGGAGGGGTGGGAAAGGAGGCAAGATTGGATAGAAGGAGAAGTCAAACCACAATGAAGGCTCCTCAGAATCTGTGGCTGATTTTGTGTGGAGTTCTGAAGACAGATAACCCATCAGGGCTGTTCTGACTTGAGACAAAATGGTTGGACACTTGTAGCTCTGTGCTGGTCAGTTCTTGAATCAGGGATGTCCTACGAAGGAATGAAACTTTAGGTGAGGCAGCTCAGCCAAGAAATTCCAGAGGAGGCAGAAACCGGGGGACTGTGGGCTAGAAGTACCCTCAGCAACTAGAGAATATTTCCCTCATTCATTCCTGACAGGAGATCTGGGTGCCTCATCATAGCACCCCCATAGTGAGTACAGCACTCCAACAGTGAGCACTGCAGTCTCTTCCAAGCAGGCATCTCTTTTGAATGTAGCCACACTCAAATCCTCTTTTGTCATTCTGGTTCTCAATCAGTTGTTGGGCCTGACCTGTGAACACCACCAGTTGTCTCTGGTAGCAATTCCACCAAAATTGGACTTTGAGTATATTCTTCAAGCCCAACTGATACTGCCTCGGAAACCCAAGGTGGAGTCGCTGTGAGTCAGATATGACTCAGCAGCAGTGAGTTTGGCTTTTGGTTTCTGCTCTGGTGTCCCTACTGGCTACTGAACAAAACCAGGCAATGCTGAAGTTCCAAAAACACACACTGCAAAATTCCTGCTGCCACTTAACCAAAGCATGGCCTGTCCTCATCTGCCCCACATCTTTGCCAACTCATTATTAATCAGGAATATCTGCGTCCCTTTGAACTGTCTCTGGCTACATTGAGCCAGGTGTTTGAGGGTAAAGAGCCTTTTTTCAGGCTACACCATTACCTACTTAACATTATCAAAGATCCTCTCCAGTCTTGACCCATACTTGAGTTTTCTGCTTAACCATTTCATGACCATTACACACTAGTCATATTAGAAACAGCATGGCTCTGTTGATGAGCACCTGTGAAAATTCAGAATTTGTTTATTGGGTCTCTTTTGGGACAAGATGTTAAGTTGAATTTTTCTGTCAAGCAGGATGCTACTCAAACTCGAAACTCACTGCCTTCAAATAGGATCCGACTCATAGCGACCCCTCCTTGGGTTTCAGAGGCAGTATCACTAGGGAAATAGATTGCCCAACCTTCCTTCTGAGGAATGGCTGGTGGGTTTGAACTACCAGCCTTCTGGTTAGCAGTCAAATGTCTTAGGTGCTATGCCACCAGAGCTCCCAGGATGCTACTAGGACCCTACTTTTACTTGTTCTAACTACATTGTTTCTGTGGAAATAATAATAATGGTTGGCATTTATTGAACACTTACTATATGCAAAGCAGTATACACATGTATTCACATGCAAAAGCATTTGATTGTGTGGATCATAACAAATTATGGATAACATTGAAAAGAATAGGAATTCCAGAACACTTGATTGTACTCATGAGGAACCGGTACGTAGATCAGGAGGCTGTCATTCGAACAGAATAAGGGGATACTGTATGGTTTAAAAATCAAGAAGGTACTGTGTCAGGGTTGCATCCTTTCACCATACTTATTCAATCTGCATGCTGAGCAAGTAATCCGAGAAGATGGATTATATGAAGAACGTGGTATAAAGATTCTTTATAGGAATCTTTATAGGAATCTCAGGAAACTGAGAGTCTGTGATATGCAGATGACACAACTTTGCTTGCTGAAAGTGAGGATGACTTGAAGCACTTACTGATGAAGATTAAAGACTACAGTCTGCAGTATGGTTTATACCTCGATATAAAGAAAACAAAAATCCTCACAACTGGCCCAATAAACAGCTTTACGATCAATGGAGAAAAGATTAAAGTTGCCAAGGACTTCATATTACCTGGTTCTACAATCAACACCAATGGAAGCAGCAGTCAAGACATCAGATGATGTATTGCATTTGGGCAAATCTTCTACAACAGAACTCTTTCAAGTGATGAAGAGCAAGCCATGGTATTTTCAATCATGTCTTATGCATGTGAGAGCTGGACAATGAAGCAAGACTGAAGAAGAGTTGATGCTTTTGAGTTGTGGTGGTGGAGAAGAATGCTAAGAGTACCATGGACTGCTGAAAAGACTAACAAATCTGTCCTGGAAGAAGTGTAGCCAGAATGCTCCTTGGAAGAGATAATGGCCAGACTTCTTCTCACCTACTTTGGTCATGTTATCAGAAGGAACCATTCCCTGGAGAAGGATATCATACTTGGTAAAGTGGAGGGTCAACAAAAAAGGGGAAGGCCCTCAACAAGATGGATTGACACAGTGGCTGCAACAATGGGCTCAGGTATAGCAAGGATCGTGAGGCTGGCACAGGACTGGGCAGTGTTTTGTTCTGTTGTGCATAGGGTCACTATGAGTCAGAGTCAACTCCATGGCACTTAACAACAACAAATACACGTACTTTAATTTTCACAATGACTCTATGAAGAAGTACTATTAGTACTATTAGTTTTCTTGATTTACATGTAAAAAAACCCAATGCACAGAAAGTTTAAGACACTTGCCCATGGTCACATGAGGTACAAATGGTGGAACTAATATTTATATGCAGGTAGTCTGACCCCAAGGAGCCCTGGTGGCACAAAGTTTAAGTGCTCAGCTGGTAACCAAAAGTTTGGTGATTCAAACCCACACAATGGCTCTGCAGAAGAAAGACTTGATGATATGCTTCTGTAAAAATTACAGCCTAGAAAATGCTATGAGGCAGTTCTGGGGTCACTATGAGTGGAAAATTGACTCGATGCACTTAACAACAACAATCTGACTCCAGAATTCAGTCTCTTAATCACTATATCAATCCTAAGGTTTCTTGCCAATTTCTCAATATCTACTCAGGCCTTGGCTCAAGGCAACTACTTACACAATGGAATAAAACATTGCACAGGTCTGCACCATCCTGTTTATCTTTTGGGAGGCAGACTGCTGTGACCTGTAGGTGTTTTTATTGGCTGATTCTCAGAGGTGGATAATCAGGCCTTTCTTTCTAGTCTCTCTTAGTATGGAAGCACTATTGATATTTGTTCACATGCAGGACAGACGATGGCTATGCATGAGGTGTGTTGGCTGGGAATGAAACCCTGGTCTACCACGTGGAAGGAGAGAATTCTACCATTGAGCCACCAGTACCCCCTGCTGAAAGTACCATGGACTGCTGAAAGAACTAACAGATTTGTCCTGGAGGAAGTGTAGCCGAAATGCTCCATGGAGGCGAGAATGGCTAGATTTCGTCTCACCTACTTTGGTCATGTTGTCAGAAGGGACCATTCTCTGGAGAAGTACGTCATGCTTGGTAAGGTGGAGGGTCAATGAAAGAGGGGAAGGCCTTCAACAAGATGGATTGACACAGTGGCTGTGACAATGGGCTCAAGTATAGCAAGGATCATGGAGCTGGCGCGGGATCCGGCAGTGTTTTGTTCTGCTGTGCATGGGGTCGCTACGAGTCGGAAATGACTCGATGGCACCTAACAACAACAACAACACCCCCTGCCAAAATTTAGAGTTTCTTAAAATGAAAGGATTTATGGATTGCTGGAGTAGGCTCATAAGACAGCAAGTTGTATTTGCATAAAACCCCTCACAAGAGCCATTAATGCACTAAATTCCCTGGCTTATGTGGAAAACCCAAGAAAAGAAAGAACAAAGTCCTAGTCAGGAATTCCCCTCACAAACCATAAAAAGAATTGAAAGCAAGTAAATTCATGATGATTTCCCCATAAGAGGAACTGGAGCTACGTATTGAAATATAAAGGAGCCCTGGTAGTGCAGTGGTTAAGTGTTTGGCTGCTAATGGAAAGGTTGGTAGTTTGCACCCACCAGCCTCTTCTCATGAGAAAGAGGCAGCCTGCTTCCATAAAGATCACAGCCTTAGAAACCCTATGGGCAGTTCCACTCTGCCCTATTGGGCAGCTATGAGTCAATGGCAATGTTACGGTTGTTGTTACATGCTGTCGAGTCGGACCCGACTCGTAGTAACCCCTCCTTGGATTTCCGAGGCAGTATCACTACGGAAGTAGATCACCCAACCTTCCTTCCAAGGAGTGGCTGGTGGGTTTGTTTATTTGGATACTGAAATATAAAGTGTGTGGTCCTTGATGTTTTTAGCATGGGACCACATGAAAATGACTTTGTAACTATATGTTGTGGTACCATGAAGCAATAAAGTAATAGAATCTATTTATAATTGGAGGAAAGAGAGTAACCACTATTTGTTGATGGAAGGAGTGGGGTGAGAAGAGTGACCTGTCCCCTACCAGCACGGAGCCTGCTTGTGCTTCTCCTTGCAGAGAAACTTAGCAAGAGCCACTGCTGTTACCTGCCTCCATTTTCAAAGGAAGCCTAATTGTCCATGGAGAGAGTCTCAGAGTTATAAGGTGGTGTCCTCTATATTAAATTATCTAGGGAGAATCAGGGGATGCCTTACAAACCTGATCAAAATGCTGAACAAACTGCTCCTTCATGTTCAGGTGTGACGATTTGACGGACTTTCTTCACATCACATTGCTTGGGAAATGAAGCTGGGAGCAAGCTTGGAGTCACATTTCTCTGACAGAAATTCTAACCTGTCATGTCAGCTCCAGTGTTATGATACAAATAGCAATAATGAGGCCATCGACCAGACTTAGCAAGACCTGCCCGGTGATGAAATGTGCTTGCAATAGGCAGGGTCTGGGGGTGATTTGGGACTGACAGCTCGGCCTCCAAACCACATTTTCCATGTGTCAGGAAAATGAACAGCATGTCCACTCCACATGGTTTTAGCAATTAGACCTTTATTAATACCTCAGAGCAGCTGGAACTAGAAATAGTCTTGAGTACTCACATTCTTTGAACATACAAATTTCCAAAGCAGGTGACAGCTGCTGAGGCCAGGTTTATTCATCATGAGCCAAAATTCTCATGCTCTTGACCCCTTGTATCAGACCTGGACTTTGTGGCTCCAAGAAAATGTGGCTACATAGGTCTGCTCCAGGGAATCCAACCCTCTGCAGTAGAGTGTCTTCTCCCCTGGTCCCTTTGTCCCCTCCACTGTCATTGGTTCAGGTTTTAGAAAGGAGCTTCCCTTCCTGTATTTGGAGGTTTATTTCTCCCCCAGTGAGAGTGCTGGAGTTCACCAGTCTCTTACTCCTGCATCCCACCAAAGGCTCCTGCCCGTGGACCTATGCTGGGTTGGGGGTCACAGGAAGACTTGAATTGGGCTAATCCAATAGTCTAGCCAGCGAGGAAGCTTCTGTGGCTCTACTTGAATTTTTCCCAGGCATGTGCTTACTCCTGGAATGGCCAGTTTCTACTCCTTAAATCTGGCTGAATCAGTTCTCTCTCACATTATTGTTCACTGCATTGAAAAAACACTCATTTCCAGGCAGATAGACTTCCTGACTGTCAAGTCTTACATAATCCTCTTTCCCAACCATTCATTTTCCCATGCTCCAAGGAAAGTGGGGATGGGGGCTTGTGAAATTAACCCCTTCATTTCTTTATCAAAGGGTGAAGCCACTCCATTTAAATTTATTTGTTTTCTCCCCTTTAATGAATTCCAGTCATATTACATACTTTATGAGGTCCTTATTTTTCTACCTGTTTCTTTTAAAAGTTTTTAAAACCAAAATATATGAAGAAGAAAGCAAGCCAAAATTATGGTTCATGGTCTCCATATTCAGAAAACTCTTGCTAATATATTTCAAAAATATATATACACACACATATTCTATATATAGTGTATCATATTATAAATATTTGCTAGTGCCACATTAAACAATTAAAAAACTTCAAAGAGGTGTAATAGAAAGACAGAGAAAACTTCTACTCTTTAGTCCTTTTTGCCGTAGGTAACCACTGTTAACAGTTAACCACTGATTCTTTTCATTCAAAATTGTTTATACAGGTATCTATCTATTCATCTAGCCATCTATTTAAAAAAATTAAACAAAGGGGTTGTTGTTGTTGTTATTTGCCATCAAGTTGGCCCCGACTCATAGCGACCCCTCCTTGGGTTTCTGAGGCAGTATCACTACGGAAGTAGGAATGCCCAACCTTCCTTCCGAGAGTGGCTGGTGGGTTTGAACCGCCAGCCTTCTGGTTAGTAGTCAAATGCCTTAGGCACTATGCTACCAGAACTCCTAAACAAAGGGGATAACACTCTAAATACTGTTCTTCACCTTTTTTTTCCTCTCTTCTTTAATTAATATGCAGGAAATCCTTCCATACCAAGTGCCCTACCACATCTACTATGTGGATATGCAATGGTCCATGTAATAAGATCTTCCCAACGTTTTAAATTTTCTGCTGAGCTCTGCTAGGGTGGATTGGAAATATGTGGTAGTACCCAAGAGCTGGTAGGACATTCAGAGCTTACCTGCTGGGCCTGTTTTACAAATGAGGAAAATGTGGTACAGAGACTGGAGATGTCAAGACATTATCCATCACTATGTGATACTTTTCTTTTTTTTTTTTGTCACCAAAACAATGTAAGGCTGTCACCTATGAAGGGAAAGCAACTCATATCTGCACACTTAAAAAAACATGAACATTTGACAACAAATTTTTCCAGCCTGTTTACACTCTCCTGAATGAGGAGTTTTACCAGGTTAAATACACTTATTAAATATGTAAAAATGCAACAAGTTCCAAATGGCTTGTAAGACAATTGGTTAACAAGGTAAAATAGAAATGTACTGTTGAATTTAAACAAAAACTCTTGTGTAGGTTACTGTTGTTGTATGCTGTCAAACTGATTCCAAATCGTGTTGTTGTTTATTGGTCCCAACTCATGGACACCTTGCATGACAAAGTAGAACTGTGCCCATAGGGTTTCCTAGGCTATAATCTTTACTGGAAGGATCTCTGGTGGCACAGTGGTTAAAGGACTCTGCTGCTAACTAAAAGTCTGTGGTTGAACCCACCAGTGGCTCTGTGG
Source organism: Orycteropus afer afer (assembly GCF_000298275.1). Taxonomy (NCBI): domain Eukaryota; kingdom Metazoa; phylum Chordata; class Mammalia; order Tubulidentata; family Orycteropodidae; genus Orycteropus; species Orycteropus afer. Next base: position 1,354,362 of record NW_006922188.1, on the reverse strand, counting down.
AAGAAAGATGTGGCAGTCAGCTTCCATAATGATTTACAGCCTGGGAACCAAATGGGAGAAGTTCTACTCTGTCCTATAGGATCATTACGAGTTGGAATTGACTCTATGGTAGTGCGTTTTTTTTTTTTTTGTTTGTTTGTTTTTGGTCAAATCTTTACTGGGGCAGATTGTCAGGTCTTTTCTCCTTCAGAGTGACTGGTGGGTTGGAACCACTGACATTTTGGTTAGCGGCCAAAGACTTAATCATTGCATCATTAGCAGTAAAAGGGGTTAAAAAAAAAAAAGACTTAGTAAGTGTAGCTTTGCTTGTTCTCTTATTGTTACTCAAATATCTTTGTGAAGTATCTATTTATGTTGTTGTTGTTGTTGTTAGCTATTAGAACCACTGAAAGCAAGTATCAGAATAAGCCAAACTTAAAACCAGATCATCGCATTGCTTTATGCTAAGGCAATGTTAAATTAAGATATGGTAAAATGAATTAAACATATTCATCTACATGTCACTCTTAAAAATATTAATTACAACTATTAACAATTTAGTAAAAGAAAAATGCTTTTACATTATTTACAAATAAAATTAATTTTAAAATTATTTTTCTTTCATAGATGTAGTATTTTGTGTTTCTATTTCATGTATATATTAATACCACATATTGTTGTTAGGTGCTGTCAAATAGACTCCAACTCGATACCATGTAAGTATCTACATATCATGGAGCTGTAGACTCAAAATTAGTTTTACTTACAAGGATGAGAAATCAAAAAAGCTTGGAAAATGGTAAATTAAACTGCTAGCTGATTTGTTAGTAGAAATCTGTAATAAATGAGACAATAACTTCAAAGTGCTGATGTCAAACAACTGACAAGCTAGAATTCTATCCTCACTTAAACTGAAATCCAAGAATCAGAGCAAAATAAAGACATCACCAGGCAAGCAAAACTGAAATAATTTATTATTCACAGCCCACTGCTGAAGGAATTCCAAAAGATCTACTACTCTAGAAGGCATGGGAAGCAAGAAACAAAGTCAAAAAACAAAAAACAAAACCAAACTCATTGCCATTGACTGAGTCAATTCCAACTCACAGAGGCCCCCCCCACACACACACACTGGGTTTGTAAGGCTGTCAATCTTTATAAAAGCAGATTGCCTCATTTTTCTTCTGCAGAGCAGCTAGTGGTTTTGAACCACTGACCTTTGGGTTAGCAGCCTAATGCCTTAACTACTACACCACCAGAGTCATATATTTACTGCTAAATATATGGAAAAATTAAAAAGGCATTGCTTATGAAAGAATATTGACGATTAGCTTTGGGATTATAAAAACAAAGTATAACTAAAATACTAGACAAGAATGTGTAGCACGAGAAGGAGTGATAAGATTAATATGTAGTAAGGTATTGTTCAGGAAAAAAGCAATGATACTGATTAACTTTGGGCTTCATTACATCACACGTCCAGGGTGAAGATGGAAGTAAAATTTGACATTTCCTGGAAAGCATGTAAAAGCAATAAGAAGAAAGAAAAATAAAATCCAATTTCTGCAAAATTGAGAGGTGGCTAAAACTTGAATTACGAAATAAGTGGAAATGGTCCCCCAAAGCAGGAGGTGCATTGGTGGAACCATAAGGAGTATTCTGTGGCTATCAATCTCAGAAAAAGTTAGCACAATTGTCTTCTCAAAGGTGGGGTGCAGAACCCAAGAGCAGTGGGAATAGGGTGAGTGACAGGGCCCTCCTGGACCCAATTTAGTTTCAATAGGAAGAAGCAGAAACAAAGGAGGAATTATCATACAAGTAGACCATGAGCTGTTTATCAAGAAGACACAACAGTTCTGAAATTGTAGACTTTTTTTTTTTTTTTTTAAATTGTGATTTGGGTGAAAATTTACACAGCAAATTCACTTTCCATACAGCAGCTCACATACACTTTGTCTCATGACATTGACTACAATTTACCACAATGCAACA
>NW_006922188.1:1350354-1351841 GCF_000298275.1 Orycteropus afer afer | reverse complement strand
TAAGATCCCAGTCTCTACTCACCAAAGTAGGAGGTGGAACAATGTTTTGTGTAGTATGTTATGCCAATTGAGCTTGATGTCCCCTGCAACTATGGTCCCGAGCCCACAGGTTCAACTACTTGGTCCTTCTGGTTAGCTGGCTGTGACCAAGCAGTAACTACAAGCTTGCCCCTTGTCAGCTCTACTATACACCTGGGAATTCAGATCATACATAGAAACTTATAGGACCATTGTCTGCCAGCCCTATGCATGTTCTTGGGTACACTCCCCATTTCATAGACATATCTGCTAGTTCAGCCTGTCCACCCATCTATCCACCCATATACCCATGTTTGCCTTCACTGACAATGCAATACTGTATGTGCAAAAGGGTTCATCTTTGTTGTCTGTACCTCCCATGTACCTCTCAATGTTTTTCTCTTCCTCAATGCCACCATATTGATCATTCATATTTGGTACATTGCCCTTCTCTTCACCCAAATCAATACTTATCTCTATTTATCTAACAGTTCCCTCCCCTCCCCTCCCACCCCTGGTAACCAACAAAGAAAATTTTCTTCCATAGATAAACCTTTCCTTGACTTTTACAATAACAGACTAATAAAGTATTTGCCCTTTTGTGATTGACTTATTTCACTCAGCATAATGTCCTCCAAGTTCATCTACATTATGCAGTGTTTTACAGATTCTGCATTATTCTTTAGAGTTGCATAGTATTCCATTGTGTGTATGTACCATAGTTTAGTTATCCATTCCTCAGTTGATAGACACCTAGGTTGTTTCCATCTTTTGTTGTTGTTGTTAAGTGCTGTCGAGTCATTTCTGACTAATAGCTACCCCATGCATGTGCCTGATCCCACGCCAGCTCCATGATCTCTGCTATACTTGAGCCCATCATTGCAGACACTGTGTCAATCCATCTCATTGAAGGCCAAATATGACATCCTTTTCCAAGGAATGGTCCCTTCTGACAACATGACCAAAGTAGGTGAAACGAAGTTTGGCCATTCTCGCTTCTAGGGAGCATTTCGGGTGCATTTCCTCCAGGACAGATCTGTTAGTTCTTTCAGCAATCTATGGTACTTTCAGTATTTTTTGCCAGCACCACAACTCAAAAGCATCAACTCTTCTTTGGTCTTCCTTATTCATTGTCCAGCTCTCACATGCATACAAGGCGATTGGAAATATCATGGCTTGTGTCAGGCATACCTTAGTCCCCAAGGAGACACCCTTGCTCCTCAGCACTTGAAAGAGTTCCTTCACAGTTGATCTTCCCAATGCTACATGTCTTCTAATATCCTGACTGCTGCTTCCATTGACATTAATTGTAGAACCAAGCAACGTGAACTCTCTGATAACCTCAATCTTCTCTCCATTTATTGTGATGCTGTTCATTGGTCCAGTTGTGAGGATTTTTGTTTTCTTTATATTGAGACATAATCCATACTGCAGACTGTATTCTTCAACCTTCATCAGTAAGTGCCTCA
>NW_006922188.1:1347299-1348913 GCF_000298275.1 Orycteropus afer afer | reverse complement strand
TCATGTCTTCTGCCCATTTTTTGATTGGATTGTTTGTTTTTTTGTTATTAACAAATGACCAGAATCATAAAGTATAGTTAAGAAATCAGTAATCATAATGAAATATTTTAATACAGCACTACAACATTAAACAGCTCAAGCAAAAGAAATAATTTTAAACATGTAAACAATTCAAACATTTAATAACTTGAATGTAACATTTCCTGCACCTAGCAATTGGAGAATACACATGGAACTTATTTTTGAATGGCCACATTCTTGGAAACAAAGCAAGTCTCTAAAAATAACAAGTGAATCAATATCATACAGACCACAATCCCTTTTAAAATGCTGTTAAATTAGATAGAAATTTAAAAAATATAACTCTAAAAAAAGAACCACATGTTTGGAAATTAAAAAAAAAAAAAAACCTTCTAAAAAAATAATGGTCCTAAGTAGAAGTCAAAAGGGAATTTTAAACTATCTATACTTGCATGATGATGAAAAATTATATAATAAAATTGTGCAATGAAGTAAATAAGTACTTAGAAAATTCCACATAAATATATGCACATACACAGTCCTATAAAAAAAGAAAACTTAAAAATTAATAAACTAAAAAGCTAATTCAGAAAGTTAGAGAAAACAATAGGTAAACTAAAAAAATGAATAAAGGAACATAAAGATAAGAGTAGAAATTAATGAAATAGAAAACAATAAAACAACTGAGAGGACCAATGAAGGTAAAAGATCAAGAGAAAAAGAAAGACAGTACAAGTGATTAATATTAGGAAAGAAAAGGAAGATGTAACTATAAATATTCTACCAATTTAGAGAGTCGTGAGACTACTATGCATAATTTATGGTAATAATATTGAAGGTTTAGATGAAATGGAAGCACTTCTAGAAAACCTAACTCTAAAAGAAATTGAAAAGCTGCATAGACTTGTGATCTTTTAACTATTTAATCAATAATTTAAAATCTATCTACAAAAAGAGTGATACTTCAGAAAATTTTGCAGGTGTGTTTTTCTAAACTTTCAAGAAAAGTTTAATTCCTGTCCTATGAAGTCTGTTGGAGAAAAGAGGAAAGGAAGGAATGCTTTCCAACTCAATAGTATAGATTAATATAACCTTGATAACAAAAACTGGAAAATAACAATACAAGAAAGAAACATTTTAGACTAATTTCATTTTTGAACAGTGACATGAAATTTGAAATAAACATTAGTAAACTGTATCTGGCAGTGTTTAAAAATAACACACCATGATGAAGTTAGTTACTCAAGAAATACAAATTTAGTATTATAAAAACTATTAATGTAATTCAATACACATAATAAAAAAAGGAACACATACGGTCATCTCAAAAGATGCAGAAAAAGGCAGATCCGGCAAGATGGCGGCCTAGGCAGAAAGACTGCACAGATCCTCTTCAACAAAGAAAAGGGAAACCAATTAACACAGACACAGAGGAAATCCTGGACTCCTGAGCCTTGAAGGGAAGGATATAGAAGTGGACTAAACCCCAACTAGCAAAAGAATTTGCATGAAAATACCAAAAAAGGAGACAGACGGAGCTGCGGTCTGGCAGCATTCCTGAGTGATCTGATGGCACAGACAGCTTGGAGATTC
>NW_006922188.1:1301589-1344264 GCF_000298275.1 Orycteropus afer afer | reverse complement strand
AGGGAGAACAATGTGGAACAAAACTCAAAATCATTTAGAGACAAAAAAAAAAAAAACCCAATCAGGGACACCTTAATCAATGGGACTAACAATCTGCTTCTAAAAGGTCACATCCATGAATACTCTATGGAGGGCAGTTCTATTCTAAAGTGAGTCAGAACTGACTTGATGGAAACTGGAAACATAAATCTATAGTAAAGTTATACTTGATGATGAACCTCTAAAATAATTCCATTTAAGGTCAGGAACTAGACAAGGATGCCAGCTGTCAAAAGCCCTTATTCAGCATTACTTTGGAAATCCTATCCAGTACAATAATAACACCAAGAAGAAATAAATGACTATAGATTCAAAAGGAAAAAAAATTAAAGTATCATTATTTATGGATGGTATGATTATCTAATACAAATTCCAAGAGAAACAAGAGCCATGTATTAGAAGAAATAAGGAAAGTCAACAAGTTGCTTAATTTAAAACAGATTTTTAAAAATGATTTCTGAACAATTTCTGAACAACAAATTGTTAAAAATAGAATTTTTAAAAAGATACTTTTGACAGCAAACACTGAGTATCTCATAACATAACTAATAAGTGATATGAAAGCTCTTTATAGAAAAAAATTATGTCTATATTAAAAGAAGGGGAGCTCTGGTAGCATAGTGGCTAAGACACTTGCCTGCTAACCAGACGGCTGGCGGTTCAAACCCACCAGCCACTCCTCGGAAGGAAGGTTGGGCAATCCTACTTCCGTAGTGATACTGCCTCGGAAACCCAAGGAGGGGTCGCTATGAGTCAGGTTTGACTCGACGGCACATAACAACAACAACAACATATTAAAAGATATCAATATAAAAAGACCAAAATAGATATATTATGTTCATGGCTGGGAACACTCAATATTGTACCAATGGTAAAATCTTCTATTTAGATGCAGTTCCTATATCAATTCCAGTAACAATTTTCTTAGGAATCAACTCAAACCAAACCAGACTCACTGCCATCGGGTTGATTCCAACTCATAGTGATCCCCATTGGATTTCCAAGGCTGTAAATATTTATGGAAGTAGATCAAAGTAGATCACCCCTTTCTTCTTCTGCTGAAAGGCTGGTGGGTTTGAACCACTGACCTTCTGGTTAGCAGCCAAATGCCCTATCCACTATGCCAGCAGAGCTCCTTAAGAATCAACTAGTTGGTGCTAAAATACTGGAGATTAATTTACACTGCATGGTGCAAATGGTTTGCACTCCTCTAACTTAAATGTTGGTTGTTCTAACCCATCCAGCAGCATCGTGGAAGAAAAGCCTAGAGGGACGGAACTAACAAAATCCTAAAACGAAGTTGAAGGCAAAAAAATGAAGGAATCACCCCAGCATCTATTAAAAAAAAAAAAAGAAAGAAACTCACTGACATTGAATCAATTCCGACTCATAGTGACCCCCCCCCATTGGGTTTCTGAGGCAGTAAATCTTTACAGAAGTAGATTACCCCATCTTCCTCCTGTGAGTGGCCGGTGGGTTTGAACCACTAACCTTCTGGTTAGTAGGCAAATGCCTTAAGCACTATATCACCAGCTATTGTTGTTGTTATGTGCTGTTGTGTTGGACCCGACACATACCGACCCCTCCTTGCGTTTCCGAGGCAGTATCACTACGGAAGTAGATTGTCTAACCTTCCTTCTGAGGAGTGGCTGGTGGGTTTGAACTGCCAGCCTTCTGGTTAGCAGTCAAGCGCCTTAGGCGCTACGCTACCAGTGCTCCAAGAAACATATAATAATGTTAAAATTCCAGGATTGGTGCAGTGATAGACAAATGGGCCAATAGAGTGGTATGGAAAGTTTAGGAACTGACCCACTTGTATATCGGAATGTGAATTAACCAGAAATGCATTATAAACACTGGGAAAAGGCTGGCCTATCCTTAAGAGGTGCTGAAACAATTAGCTTTCTATCTGGAAAAAGACAAAATTAGATTTCTACTTCACCAAATAAGCAAAAATAAATTCCAGATGGACAAAGATTTAAATGTGAATAACAAAACTTCAGAATTTTTGGAAAACAATATGGGAGAATATCTTGGATGTAGGGTTAGGAACAGAATTATTAAATATAGGACACTCCTCCCAGAAACTTAAAAGGATTTATTCATTTAACTACATTCAAATTAAAAAGCTATTTATAACAGAAGATAACATAAACAAAATAAAAAGACAAGATACATTTTGGGAGAAGATATTTGCAATTCAAATAATAACTTCTAAATAAATACAGAACAGTTACAAATGTATAAGAAAATGTTAAATTAGTTCTTACAAAGGGACAGAGGATTAGAATCTTTTTTTTCTCTCTCACACACATATACACACAACTTTCTTGTGCACACATGTTCACAAGAACAAAACTGGCTAGCAAATATATATAAAATGTTTATATGCTCACTAGTAATGAGGGAGATAGAAATTAAAACAAGAAAATGCCATTTCACACTTGCCTGATTTGAAAAATCATGAAGTCTCAAAAATGATGGTGAGGATGCAATAGGAATTTATAATGACTTGATGAGAGCATGAGTTGGTACCACTTGGGAGAGCAATTTGTCAGTACTGAGTAAAGTGAAGAAGTGCATTCCCTAGTACTTAGCAATTCTCCTTATAATATGTATATATAATTATTATGTAAATGTGTACAAAGATGAATGCATGTTCATTGCAACAGAACAATTAACTATTTGTTCCTCAATAAGGAAATGGATCAATAAACTGTACGGGCCAAAGGGTAGGTGGTTCAAATCCTCCCAGAGGGCTGGCGATCTATTTCAGAAAGGTCACAGCCTTGAAACCCTGTGGAGCAGCGCTACTCTGCACACCTGGGCTTGCCATGGGTAGGAACCAACTCGACAGAAGCAACAACAGCATACCAGACTGCAGTTAAAATGAACAAACTAGGTCTACATGGCAGTGCAAATGGTTAACACACTCGGCTGCTAAAAGAAAGGTGGGAAGTTTGAGTCCACTCAGAGCGCCTCAGAAGAAAGGCCCGAAGATCTACTTCCAAAAATAATACAACCATCGAAAAATTCTGTGGAGCACAGTTCCGTTCTGACACATATGGGGTCACCATGAGTCAGAATCGAGTTGACAGCAACTGGTTACAGGTGCATTGTATCCATACAACATGAATAATGGGTGCATTGTACCCATACAACATGAATGAATCTCAAAAATACACTGTTGAGTAGGAAAAGCAAGTTGCAAAATAATGTATACTGTATGATACCACTGTACATATATATAAAACAATAATAAATGCTATTTTTTCATACGCACATATTTAGTTAGAGTCATACATGGAAACAACACACACCGATTCAGGCAGAAGTATCTGTGGAAAGAAGAAAAACTGGTTTGAGGGAAGAGCAGGACATTCACTGTATCGTTCTGTCTTTCTTTTGTTAAGTGACTGGAAGTAATTATGGGAAAAAGTTAACAGTTGTCTAATCTGGATGGTAGGCATATTGGCATATGGTTTTCTGTTTTATTTTCGGCACCTTTTTATACATTTGAAATATTTCTTCATTTAAAAAATCAAAACATTTAGAAAGATCTTAGGACCAGAACTCATCTTTTTTCCCTCTGAATCTTCCTCAATAAAATTCAATACAACAAAAATCTGTGCATATTCCTTGTGTCAGGCATGGGGGAGCTAGTTGCCAGGGAGATGCGGTCCCTAATATCAAGGAGTACATGTCCTAAATGTGAGAAAGGTATTATTCTTCTGGTTATTGTTTAATACCTGCCACTGAGGAAAAACAGGTGCAGCATTTCATTTGGGCTAATTACAAATGCAGCAAGGAGATGCCCATGTAAAGTGCTTTCCCTAGGGTCGTGTGCTTGGCTGTCATGCCTACAGATGGCTGTCACAGGTTTCCTTTGACTGCCAAAATGTCATTGGGTGTTGGTGCCTGTCTTTGTGTGCGTGGCACATCCAGGGCCGCTGGGATTCTAGGTCATTTCACGGACTGCTGGTAGTAAGGCTCTTCTGCAGGGGCCATGTTCTCTATGTTGACTCTGGATAGCTTATAATATTGGGGTGAGAGACTGAAAACAGAGCTTGTAGTCTAGTGACAAAGAAAGAATTCAAGCTATGTGGTCCATAAGAGAGGTAGACACAATAGACTAAGAGAATTGGGGGCTTAGAAAGAAACAGGATTGCAGAGGGTTTCTTGGAACCAACAGAAATTGACCCTTATTATTGGTCAAATCTCCATCAGAAGGACCATACAGAACCATCCTGTTACTATTGACAGAAGACCAGGAAGTGTCACGGAGTTGCACAAATGAGAGATACACTTTCAATGGTTCCTCCAAATAGCACGTGACCTTTATGCCATTTCATTTCCCATCTTCTTCCCCGTGGTGCCTTAGCCTGCTGGAGAATGCTATTGCAGCATAGATGACACAGTCACCAGGGTGACTGCAGACAGAATCTGGCAGGTAGGGAGGTAAAAGAGAAGAGAGAGAAAAAAAGGGAGTGTGTGCTGTAACAGTGGCAGGTAAAATGTAAGAATTGTTGATATTTCATAATAAAGGTTTAGTTCAAGAAGCAGACGTCCTAGCTGAGACCAGGCTCAATAGCAAGTGGAAGGAAGGTTTTGGTTGAAGATAAGCTACAGATTGGAATCAGAATGTATGTGCCTCAGAACTTCCTGTATGATTCTATGGAAGGCTAAATAATGGTGCCCAAAGATAATCAGGTTTTAATCCCAGGAAACTGTGAATGAGAGCTCAGGTGGCATAGTGCCCAAGTAATCTCACTGCTAACCAGAAGGCTGGCAGTTCAAACCCACCAGCCACTTCTCGGAAGGAAGGTTGGGCAATCTACTTCTGTAGTGATATTGCCTCGGAAACCCAAGAAGGGGTCGCTATGAGTCGGGTCTGGCTGGATGGCAGTGAGTTATGGCAAAAGGGATATAGCAAATGTGATGTAATTAAGGATCTCGAGATGGGGAGATTATCTTGGATTGTCCAGATAGGCTCTAAGAACAATTATAAGCACCCTAATAAGAGGGAGGCAGTAGGAGATTGGACACAGAAAAAAAAAAAAGGCAACATGACCATTGAAGCACCACTCCTAACTTTGAAGATAGAGGAAGGGGCAGCGAGGACAGGAATGCCAGCAATGAAGGCCTAGAAGCTAGAAAAGGCGAGGATTCTCCCGAGAGCCTCCAGAGGGGGGAGGCCCTCACCGCACCTTGATTTTAGCCACCGAAACTGACTTCACGCTTCTGTCTTCCAACATCGTAAAAGAACAAATGCGGGATGTTCTAAGCCACCAGGTTTGCAGTAATTTGGTACAGCTGCCATAAGAAACTAATGCAGATTTCTTTGTCTGTCTTCATAACGTCTTGATAAAAGAAGCCCCCTAGGGCTTTTTTTTTTTTTTTTTTTAATTATTTTTTGTTATTGTTGTTGAGGACACACACAGCAGAAGATACACCAATTCAACAATTTCTACATGTACAATTCAGTGGTATTGATTACGTTCTTCAAGTTGTGCAGCCATTCTCACTTTCCTTTTCCAAATTGTTCCTCCTCCATTAACATAAACTCATTGCCCTCTAACTTTCCTAGTTAACCTTTCCAATTGCTGTTGTCAGTTTGATCCTATATAGATAGCTCTTGATAGAACACAATGCTCAAGGCAGACATTCTTTACTAGTTAAGGTACTAGTTAAGGTAAGGTTTTTGAAATGGAGAAGTTGATGAAGAAATTCCTACCTGATGACAAGAGTCAAGGTTCTATGCCCAAAGAAGGCATAAGTGTGTGTGTATCTATGTGTGTGAGTGTGTGTGTGTTAAGTGATGTTCTCTTGGAGCAGGGAGAGATTCTGAGACAAAGATCTGGATGCAGGTGGCTTACCGGGCAGTGCTCTTGAGAACCACACACGCAAAGGAGAGAGGGAACCAGGACTAGGCAGAGGGAGAAGTTGCCCTATGATACAGGTGCAGCAGAGGCCTCAGCCAATCCCACAGGGAACTGCAGAGCTGGAATGCCTTTCAAAGATGTCCTGAACTGAGAAAGGGGGCCAACCTTTTACCCCTACATTGACCAGTCATCAGATATAAGCTGTTTCCAGAGCAGGAGATATAATATCTAGTAAGGCAGCGATCTTTGGCCATGGGTAATTTCTGGGAAAATACTCAGTTATGGGCCATCAGCAGGTAATATTTCTGGTAGCTGGGAGAAAGTATGCCTTGGTTCTGAAGTGAGGATCAAAGATCTAAGGGGAAGTTCCTTATTGACTCCAATCTCAGGCCATTGCTTCAGAGGCACAGTGCAAATTCTGAGTCTGTGAAAGTCCTTCAGAAGCCCGCTGAAAGAGCTCAGGGACACCTCGGGCAAAGCTGTTGACATAGCTATAAGTGGCTTGGTCCTAGACTGAGGCTTGAAAATAAATCTTCCAATGGACTGTTTGAAAAACCTTCTGAGAAAGCCTCTGAACAAATACCTTCGCCCCTTGCTACATTGGTCAGGATTGTTTTGGCTTGGCTCTCTGGTACTCATACTATGCCCTGGCTGATAAAATAAGCCAAGTAGAAAGGAGCCAAATCCTGTCCAAGCCGTCACACCACAGCAAGCATCAGCCAAAGCTGGCTTCACTCCAGTGCTGAGGTTATAGAATAAAGCTGACTTGAAGTTGATTTCCAGTGAGCTTGCACCCTGGAGAGACCACTGTCAGAAGAACAACCTTAAGCAAGCCAAAGGCCTTTCATTTTGGCCTCTGTTGCTAAATTCTGCTAAACGACTTACTGCACTCATCTGCTTAAATGCTACACTGAACATTATTTGATGGTGCTTTAACCAAAAAAACTCACTGCCATTGAGTTGATTCAACTCACAGAGACCCCTCCTTGGGTTTCCGAGGCAGTATCTCTACAGAAGTAGATTGCGCCATCTTCCTTCCGAGGAGTGGCTGGTGGGTTTGAACCGCCAGTCTTCTTCTGGTTAGCAGTCAAATGCCTTAGGCACTAGGCCAGAGACTTGGAATCTTCTAGGTATTGAGAGGCATCACTCTGAACTGAGTGTGGAGTCTGAAGACCTGGGGTCTTATCCTACTTATGATACCTATTAACAGTAAAAACTGTGCAAGGCTCTTCTCTCTGAACCTACTTTTCTCCCCCTAGAAAATGGGGTTGGATAAAATTGTCTCTAAGATTCTGTCCAGTCTACATGCTCAAGGAAACTGTAGTCATTCTATTGACATTGAGGTAGCAAAGAATGAGAAGCATTTGTACTTATGCTAGCACATCTTAGAATCTTACAAAACGCAACACAACCACTGTCATGGAGTTGGATTCCACTCACAGTGACCCCTATTTGGGTTTCCAATGCAGTATCACTACAGAAGTAGATGGCCCAACCTTCCTTCCGAGGAGTGGCCTTCTGGTTAGCAGTCAAGTGTCTTAGGTACTACGCCACCAGCAAATTCCTGTCATCAGATTACTTTCAAATGGATGAATAGATCATGCTTATTTGTGTTGGCTGTTTTTGCTCCAAATTAGCAGCTCGATATTCACTGGCATCACCAAAGTAGACCCCTTTCATCAGCCTGTGAAGTTTCCCGGGACTTAAGTATTTTGGGTGATTTCATTTTTTTTTTTTTTAACCCCACAGGATTATTATTTTTTAAGGATTGTGTGTGTGTGTGTGTGTGTGTGTGGTAAATAGATACACAGGATTTTTTTTTTTTTTTTAAGCTTAGTGGAATGGTAGAATAGAAAGCCTGCTACCTTACTTGTCAGAATGTTTACATTGCAATTTATGTCAATACTCACCTTGTGACACTGGCAAGCCATTCAATCCCACTGAGCTTTTGATAGGAATGTGGTCAAGGGCAGCCCTGCCTATCTCACATGGTAGTAATGTGAATATCAAATGAAATAGAGTTTGAGAGAATTCTGGAACTTGTAAAGCTTATCAAATAAAAGCTATTAGTATTATTACTTTAACACCTTCAAAGCCACACTCAGGGAATCTCTTTCATCTATTGCATTTGCCCAAGAAAAAAAAATCTTCCCTTTTCAAAGCAAAGGCTTTTGGTCTGTGTTGTCAGAATATAAACAGAGTGAGTACAAAGATGTATTTTGCCAGCTTCTAAAGTCCCCAAGAGAATGATTCCCAGCAGTAAAATTTGCTACAACAGTTTGTGAGGTCACCTGCTCTTAGCAACTACAATTGGTAGAGAAGGAACTAGCTCAGCATCCACCCACCAGGACTGACAAGGGGTCCTCCAACTGCAAGGGGCAATTGCTCTTGCCACCTGCAGTGCTCTGAGCCCCTGATTCTGCATTTGAATAGGCAGTTCTGTTAGCTCCTTCCAGCATACATTAGTCACGTGGCTCTTCTGGTTACAAGGATGACTGAAAATGTGAATACAGTCACAATGTAAAAATCACAGCCCTTAAGACCTTCCTTTTTCTACTGCATAAATCTCATTCCTTCCAGGTTGCAGAAAGCCCACAAAGGAATGCCTTCCCTGTCTCTTCTTCCCAGTTTGGTTTCCAAGAAGAACCCTACAAATAGAAGAAAAACCCACAAAAAGCTATCATCGCCATAAATGCAGCATGTCTCTGCTTCTAGGTCAAAATATATATATATGTATACCCTGAATTCAATTTCCTTTTAGACAGAGTATTGAGAAAACTTTGTAGCAAGCCCTATTCTCTTTGCTGCAAGCTTAGAATCACCTAGAAAAAGCAACAGTGAAGGAAATGCAAATGGTACCAACATTAAAATGGCTAACAACAGCTCTATTTTCATCTCCTTGTTTACTGACACTCCAGTTTCCCTTTTCACTCTTGGGAAATACTGGCTATCCGTGCAGATGTCTGAGTAGGAACAGGCTTGGCAGGTCTGGAGGGGCCAGTCTTCAGGCGGGGCTCAATCAGCATGCAGGGGTAGGTGGCTGTGCACACAGGCAAGAGGAAACTGTGGGGACGACGTAATCTGTTGGTATAGAAACCAGAGTTTTCCTGGGCACACACAGTTGGGGGCAACAGGCAACAGGAGAGTAAGACCTGAAAGAGTAATTCAGGACTCAGTGCTGGCTGACAGGCAGGCCCAGGCACAGCGCAACTGAGCATGACTGCACAGAGGGGAGCTGGGGCTCCTGTGCTCAGGGTTGTAGAACTGACTTCCCTTTCTACAGGCAGATGTCATCAGGCAGGTGCGTCCTGCTCCTCGCTGCAAAGGCAGAACTTTGCAGGTGCTTGTGATTACAGAGCCAGCGAGGGTTAGGTCTTCGGTGAGGCTTTTAACGGTCCTAATGTCAGTTGCTTGTGGATTCTCATTTCTCTACAAGCAATTAACTAGAGTTTCATATGATGTTATGTAAAACCTGGATCCACTTGAGTTGCCTTCCTCTGTCCTTCTCTGAATATCACATACACAGAGCAATACAAATGCATACAATAACTTGAACACATGCTCTAGCATAGACACAACCCCATAAACTCACCTCATAGACCCCCCACATAGACACTCATGTTTGTGAGGTTAGAGAAGGCTTTGTGCTTCAGGGGTAGTTACTGGGTGGTGCAAAGGGTTAAGCACTCAGCTGCTAACTGAAAGGTTGGTTGGTGTTTGGAGTCCATCTAGAGGCATATCAGAAGAAAAGTCTGGCAATCGACTTCTGAAAATTCAACCACTGGAAGCCCTGGGGAGGAGAGTTCTGCTCTAACAGGGGGTCGTCTTAAGTCACAGTCGATGGCAACTGTTTTTGCTTGTTTGTTTTTCATACTAAAGGGAATGTAGCTTCGTTGTGTTTTCAAACATTAGGGCTGTCAGAGGGATGCTCCTTTTGGGTGGTTGCCAGGCACACAGGAACTTGAGTTTGAAGTAATGAAGCCCTGGCTCTTAAAAATAACAGGGCTGCCTTGATTAGGTTTGTTTGTTTTTTAACTTCCCTGAGATTTGTCGTGGTGTATGGTTTCAAAACTAAAGCCCTGCCAGGGACCTCAAAGTCCACACTTGCTCACTCACTGATTTGAAATGGTAACTACTGAAATATGTAAGACACCAGATAGGGATAAGCCCAGCCAACGTGGTCCTCCATAAAGTGGACCCCTTCCTGCTCTGAGCCCCTGGACCAAGAATCTTGATGGAGATTGTCAGTGAGACTCACCCAGCTGGGGTACCTCACGTTGGCAATAACCAATGGGGTTCTCTAATCAGTGACTTGATAAAGACAGCAAAAAAAGACCAACTGAGAATGACTGACTCCAAGTGTGAAATGAGAATTATGAAGTTTCTTACACCATTCACCTTAACACATTTCTACGTCCCAAGCCATAAATATTTGACAAAAGAATTATCCTTTCGGAATCAACTGCCACAGGTTGTATGTGTGTGTGTGTGTGTGTGTGTGTGATTTGGGTGCAAGTTTACAGACCAAATTCATTTTCCATTCAATAGATCATACATATTTTGTTTCATGACATTGATTGCAATTTCCATAATGTTACAGCTCTCTTCCCACTTCTTCCTTTCTACAGCCTTTTTCCTGAAGAAGTATCTATAGGCAAATGTCTATTCTGGTCCTGTTCAGAGCTGCTGCTTTTTCTCCCCCATTGTCCTCGCTCTCATATATTCACAGTGGTTAAAGCATTCAGCTGCTTAGCTATAGGTTGGAGGTTTGAACCTACCAGCTGCTCTAAGGGAAAAAGATGAGGCTGATTTTGTAAAGATTTACAGCCTTGGAAACCCTATAGGGCAGTCCTACTCTGTCCTATGGGGTCACTATGAGTTGGAAGAGGAGCTCTGGTAGTGTAGTGCCTAAGGCGTTTGACTGCTAACCAGAAGGCTGTTGGTTCAAACCCACCAGCCACTCCTCGGAAGGAAGGTTGGACAATCTACTTCCATAGTGATACCGCCTGAGAAACCCAAGGAAGGGTAGCTAGGAGTTGGATCTGACTTGATGGCACATAACAACAACAAGATGAGTTGGAATGGCCTTTGTGGCAGTGGGTTTGGTTTTCTGTGTCCCTTATCATTTAAGTTCTCAGCCAGTTTATGTTGATGCAGGGTCTGCTATGTGTTCATCAGAATCCTACTTTTGTCTCCCAAGCAGTGGAAGCCATTGATTACGAGTCCTGGACAGTGGAATGCAGGTAGAGGTGATAGAAAGCCCTTCCCTGACTGGATGGAGTAGAGCTCTCCTTTTCTCAACCCCACACACAACCACTATCGGGTAGTGGAAGGAGTAAGAAATAGCTTTTATTGTGTTACTGCTGTGAGATTTGGGGTTTGTTATAGCAGCCAGAATAGACTTTAGGGTTTTTTTGTTGTTGTTGTTGTTGTTGTTGTTGTTTTGTGAACAATTTATTGTGATTTAGGTGAAAATTTACAAAGCAAATCAGTTTATCAGTTTCCCATTCACCAATTTATACCTGGATTGTTTCATGTTGTTGGTTGCAATCCGCTAGGTGTGTCAGCACTCTCCCTGCTTTCACCCTGGGCTCCTCATTTCCATTTGCCCAGCTTTCCTGTCCCTTCTGCCTTCTTAATTTTGCTTTTGGGAAAATGCTACCCTTTTGGTTTGATATAGATGAATGTTTTGAGGAGCACATTCCTCATCAGTTTATTGTTCACTTTATAGGCTTATTTACTGTTTGGCTATAAGGTGGTCTCTGGGAGTGGATTCTGTTCTGAGGTTGAAGGGTGTCTAAGGGCTATTGTGTTAGTGGTTCCACTGATGGATCAGTTTCTAAGAAATGTTGTTAAGTGAAAAAAGCAAACTGCAGAACAGTGTATAAAATATGCTATCATTTGTGTGAAAGATTTAAAAAGTGTATTTGCTTTTGATGTGTGACTAATTGCCTCCATGAACAACTGCCTCCTTTGCCATGAGACCAGAAGAACTGGATGGTGCCTGGTTACCATTATTAAACACTTTGATCAAATATTGTACAGAAGAATCCTGTTAAAAAGAGGAAAATGATGAACAGAATTTCAGATTCTCGTGGAATCCAGACCTTTTGGAGCCACAGAGGCTGGATGAACCCACAAAACTACTGCCCTGAGTTAATCTGTAAATGCTAAACCAAAAATATTCCCTGATGTCTTCTTAAAACCAAACAATAGTTTAGCTTAAGTAGTAAAGAATGTCTGCCTTGTTCTTTTTTTAAGATTTATCTAAAAAGCAAAACAAAAACAAACTTACTGCCATTGAGTTGATTCTGACTCATAGCGACCCCCTTTGGGTTTCCAAGGCAGTAAATCTTTACGGAAGTATACTGCCCAGTCTTCTTTCCACGGAGTGGCTGGTGGGTTAGCAGACAAATGCCTTAGGCGCTATGCCATGAGAGCTCCTTTCCTGTTGGAGAGTCAGTGGTATATCTCTGCCTCTCCTTGATCCTTCTCCCACCTTTCCCTAGAGCAGATGAATGACTAAACTGATTGGTGGTTTGGGAGAAGGACTGGTGAAGCTCAGCTTTTTTTGGATTTTCTCTTTCATAGCAACAGAACGCTCACATTTTCTGCTCTTCCAACCAGTAGTCTTACTTAGGTAGACTGCGGCGGAAGACCTGCAGGAGTGGGAAAGTGAGAATATGTCATTATCATGTCTGCATCCTGGGTCTAGCTCAGCATCTGATGCAGAGTAGAATGTTTCAACCGTTGCTGTTATCTTATTTATTTGTTTGTGTCCCAGAGTTTTGTCTGCCTCTCAACCACAATGTAAGCTTCCTAGGTGCAGGGACCTTATCTCCTGGTTCACTACTATGTTCCCCAGAAGTCTTTGGGCAGCACAGTTAAGTACTCAATTACTAGTTGGAAAAATTAATAGTTCAAACCCACCTAGAGATGCCATGGGAGGCTGGTGATCTGCATCTGAAAGATCACAACCTTGAAAACCCTGTGGATCACAGTTCTCTGCACACATGGGGTCACCATGAGTCGAGATCAACTTGACAGGAACTAACAGCAACAACTAGAACACTATCTAGCACATAGCAAGCCTTCAACAAATATGTTGGATGAATGGGAAAATGCATTGAGGATACTGCAATTAGAGAAGAAAAGGTCCAGGAAGGCAAAGTATAAGAAAAATTCAAGGACTAGAAAATATGCAAAGCAGGCTGTCATATAGAGTTATATTGCAGAATAATACGGCAATAATAAATAAAAAGAGAAGTTGAGACCATGACCTAGGGCTCTTTAACAAAAGGCTAAGCAGCTGGACTAAATTTAGAATAGAGAGTGAGAAAAAGTTTCCTAGCAGAGAGTGATTAATCACTGGTAAGGATTTTGGTAGAAACGTGTAGGAAAAATGAAGGAAGAACAACTTCAAGGAAAGGAGAATTTACTCTTTCAGTGGTCCAGTCAAAAAGGTAATCTAGATTCAAATGAGATAGTGACAATAAAAAGATGCCTGAATGAGAAGCTGTCACGAAAACATTCCCTAGGACTTGATCACTGCCAAACTGGAAGGGCCAAAGGAGAGAAAAGAGCCAAAAGGAATTTTGAAAAGTGAGATGGGTAATGGTAGAAAAGTCATTACACTCATGAAAATTTCAGGAAGAGTAGGGAACTCACTGCCAAAAATGGCCTATGAACTTGGTGCAGTGATTCTCTTGGGGTGCTACCAACCCCTAGGGAGCATTCTAGTAATTTATAGATTGTCACATTGATTGAATGACCTTACTAACATTTAGTGGCTCGAAGCCAGGAGGCCTAGAAAGCTTATCACATGTGGGCAGTCTCACACAGTAATAATCATTGTGCAACTGTACAATCTTCAAATGTGTCACTGAACATTTATGTAGGAAAAAAAACTTGTGTACAATTACCTAAAAACTAAACCAAACTCACTGCCATTGAGTCTTTTCCTGCTCATAGTAACCCCTACTTGGGTTTCCAAAGCGGTATCTCTATGGAAGTTGATGGCTTACTCTTACTTCTGAGGACTGGTTGGAGGGTTTGAACCACCAGCCTTGTGGTTAGTGGTCAAATTTCTTAGGCATTATGCCACCAGACCCCCTGTGTGTAAGTAGGTGTACCTAAATTCTAGTTCTGTTTTATATTTGAAAATGTGGTTTCTCCAAAGAAAATGGAGAATAATAAGGGAAAAACTGATATTAGGCAAGCAAAAACAAAAAAACTCACTGTATCAGTTTACACCAAATGTTACTTTTTAAAATTAAAGTATGTGTACCTTTATTATTGCCCATCAAGTCGATTCCAACTCATGGTGACCCCATGTGTTACTAAGTAGAACTGCTCCATTGGATTTTCTTGCTTGTAATCTTTACAGATTGCCAAGCCTTTTCTTCTCAGGTACTGGAGGTTCAAGCTGCCTACCTTTAGGTTAGCAGTTGAGTACAGACCATTTATGCCACCTAGGGACCTTGTATATCTGTATGTTGTCCTTCTTGTGTGCAGTTGAGCTGATTCCAACTCATAGTGACCCTACAGGACAGAGTAGAACAGCCACATAAGGTCTCCTGGGCTGTAATCTTTATGGGAGCAGGTTGTCAGGTTTTTTCTTCCTCAGAGCAGCTGGTGGGCTTGAACTGTCAACCTTTCAGTTAGCACTTAACCATTGCACCACCAGTGTTCCTTGTATGTCCTTATAAGCCCCCTTACATCCTTTTTAGAACAAAGTGGAGCTTTAATACATACATGGGAAATCAAATTATAATTTGTCAGTTGCTTACTGAGCATGAAATCAGAACAAGGGGAATTGTGTGTATGATTCAAATATTTTATGGCACCAGGCTCTGAGAACTGAATCATCCGCCTGCACCACTAGAAACAGACAGACCACATCTGTGCGTCCAGGCTACAGACACACTGCAGGTGTGGTGCTTTCTCTCTGGATTCTCCTTCTTCAGAGCTGCTGCTGCCCAGCCATCCCTAACTTCAGAAGTGCCAATGGAGCCAGAATTCCTGGCCTTCCTGCTTCAGGCCTGGAAGGCAATTGATCTTGCAGCTGTCTTTGTATATTATCTCATCTCATCCACTACAGGCTGACAATATACTGTAACTCTTCAGAAGCTGGGGGATGCTGAACCTATTGAATATTTACAAGAGAGGCAAAGGACTCTCTCCTTCCTTTTCACAAAATGTTTTGTGCCAAGGTGGTTGTTGGGAGTGCAGGTGTACAAAGTGGCTCACAGTCCAAGGTGGGGAATGGGAGAGATAAATGTGTAAATATAACAATGTATATGTAAATAATTGGGAGTTCTTTTAGCATAGTGCCTAAGGCACTTGACTGCTAACCAGAAGGCTGGCGGTTCAAACCCACCAACCACTCTTGGAAGGAAGATGGGGCAATCTACTTCCATAGTGATACTGCCTCGGAAACCCAAGGAGGGGTCACTATGAGTCTGGTCTGACTTGACGGCACATAACAACAACAACAACATGTAAATTATTACAATGGATAATTAGGTTTAAAATCTGGATTAAGAGCTGTGTCTCTAACTTATAGCTCAATATGTTGTGAAGTCTAGAAATTATTTCCCAAAGAAAAGAAATAGCACTTAAAAATAGGCAAAGGTCAAATATTGTATGAGTTCACTGTTATAAAAAGTCAAGGAAAGGTTTTAAACAGGAAAATAGGCAAAGATCCACTTTTTCTTGCTGAAAGCCAACTCTTTCTGAAAATGTCATGTGGCGAACAAGTTCTGACACTGCCATAGTTTCTAACTGACCCTTGAAAAGGACACCTTTAAGTCAGCAGGTCAAGTGTCTCCAGAATCATGGAAGATAGACAAGGGGAATGGTAGGCATCATGCCTTGTTTAGAACTTGCAAGGGGCTGACAGTTTCCAATCATCTCCTCATTTCATGTTAACCACTGCTTGACACCCAAGAGTCATGCTCCTTGGGCACCACACGACCATTAAGCCAGAACCATGAGTAACTAAGACCCAAGATTCAGTTTTATTAGGAGAAAAGCCTCAATGAGATATTTGTACTCTAGCAGAGGTTTTGGTCTGCTTGCTAACCCTGCCCACACCTCCTCATCAGTGACAGAGAAGCAGATATGCAGAGAGAAGCAGAGATAAGAGAGCATGTGCCTGGGGAGCTGGCAAGAGGGGTTGGTTTCTGGTGGCCCTCCAGCCCCTGGTGACAGTCTTCATGAGGCCTGTTGCCCTGCCTGCCCTTGGGTTCTAGGAGATCCCTATGTGTCCTTCCAACAAACCTATCTTTTAGTGCTAAGATCATTTTTATGGTCCTGGACAAACACATCCTTGTTCCACATCCATTTGTCATTGGAGTCCTTTAATATAATCTGTGAGTTTTAGTTTATATCTTTCCTATGCTTCTCTAAAGGAGCTCTGATATAAGGCAGGAAGGAATAGGAAAGAAGAACAAATGGAAATGAGAAACACAGGGAAATGGGAGGAATGATGTTACAAATTGGGGATTGCAACCAATGTCATGAAACAAAATGTGTATGAATTGTTGAATGAAAAGCAATTTTTCTCTGTAAACTTTCGCTCAAATCATAATAAAAAGTTAAAAATAAAAAATAAATAAATTAATTAAAGATCTATGGTGGTGCAGTGGTTAAGCTCTTGGCTGCTAATCAAAAGGTTGGTGGTTTGGACCCACCAGAGGCTCTGCAGGAGAAAGATGCAGCAGTCTGGTTTGGTAAAGATTTAGAGCCTTGGAAACCCTATGGGGCAGTTCTGCTCTGCCCTATAGGATCACTATTAGTCAGAAATCAACTATACAACAATGAATTTGGTTGTGGTTTTTGTATGTCTCTCTAGGTTTATGAGTTTATGCACTTAGTTGAATGGGTACTTGATTTTGCTTTTATTTGTTGTTGTTAGGTGCTGTTGAGTCAGTTCTGACTCCTAGTGACCCATGTACAACAGAATAAAACACTGCCCAGTACTGAGCCATCCTCACAATCATTGTTACATTTTAGCCCATTGTTGCAGCCACTGGGTCAATCCATCTTGTTGAGGGTCTTCTCCTTTTTTGCTGATCCTCTACCTCTGGTAGCACAGTGCCTAAGGCACTTGACTGCTAACCAGAAGGCTGGCGGTTCAAACTCACCAGCCACTCCTCGGAAGGAAGGTTGGGCAATCTACTTCCATAGTGATCCTGCCTCAGAAACCCAAGGAGGGGTCGCTATGAGTCAGATCCGACTCGACGGCAGATAACAACAACAACAACAACTACAAAACATGATGTTTTTCTACAGGGACTGGTCCCTCCTGATAACATGTCAAAAGCATGTGAGACATAGTCATGCCATCCTTGCTTACAAGGAGCATTCTGGCTGTACTTCTTCCCAGGCAGATTTGTTCATTCATCTGGAAGTCCATGGTATATTCAATATTCTTCACCAATGCCATGATTCAAATGCTTCAGTTCTTCTTTGTTGTTTGGTGCCATCAAGTCATCTCCAACTCATAGCAACCCAATGTACAACAGAATGAAACACTGCCTGGTTCTGTGCCAGTCTCACAATCCTTGCTATACCTGAGCCCATTGTTGCAGCCACTGTGTCAATCCATCTTGTTGAGGGCCTTGCCTTTTTTCACCAACTCACCATGATATCCTTCTCCAGGGATTAGTCCCTTCTGACAACATGACCAAAGTAGGTGAGACAAAGTCTGGCCATTCTCACTTCCAAGAAGCATTCCAGTTGCACTTCTTCCAGGACAGATTTATTACTTCTTCTGGCAGTCTATGGTACTTTCACTATTCTTTGCCAGCATCACAACTCAAAAACATCAACTCTTCTTCGGTCTTCCTTATTCATCATCCAGCTTTCACATGCATATGAGGTGATTGAAAACACCATGGCTTGGTTTAGGTGCACTTTAGTCTTCAAAGAGACATATTTGCTCTTCAGCACTTTGTTGTTGTTGTTGTTATATGCCGTCGAGTCGGCCCCGACTCATAGCGACCCCTCCTTGGGTTTCCGAGGCAGTATCACTACGAAAGTAGGATTGTCGAACCTTCCTTCCAAGGAGTGGCTGGTGGGTTTAAACAGCTTCAGCACTTTAAAGAGGTCTTTTGCAGCAGATTTGCCCAGTGCAATACATTATCTGACTTCTTGACTGCTGCCTCAATTGTGTTGATTGTGGAACCAAGTAATATGAAATTTTTCAACCTCAATCTTTTCTCCATTTGTTGTAAGCTGCTTATTGGTCCAGTTGTGAGGATTTTTGTTTTCTTTATGTTGAGGTGTAATCCATACTGCAGATTGTAGTCTTTAATCTTCATCAGTAAGTGCCTCATGTCATCTTCACCTTCAGCAAGTAGGGTTGTGTCATCTGCATATTACAGGTTGTTAATGAGTCTTCTGCCAGTCCTGATGCTGTGTTCTTCTTCATATAGTCCAGCTTCTTGGATTATTTGTTCAGCATACAGATTGAATAAGTATGGTGAAAGGATACAGCCCTGACACACTCCCTTCCTGATTTTAAACTATGTGGTATCTCCTTGTTCTGTTCAAATGACAGCCTCCTGGTCTATGTACAGGTTGCTCATAAGCCCAATTAAGTGTTCCAAATATGGATCTCTCTTAGTCGCTTGTTCAAGTAGTTATCTTCCAAATTTCTTGGCATAGATGAGTAAGTACTTCCAGTGTTGCATCCATTTGTCAAAACATCTCAATTGATATCCCATCAATTCATGGAGTCTTGTTTTTTCACCAATACTTTCAGTGCAGCATGGACTTCTTTCTTAATTCCTTGGTTCTTGATGATATGGTACCTCCTGAAATGGCTGAATGCTGAATAATTCTTTTTGGTACCATGACTTTGTACATTCCTTCCATCTTCTTTTGATGTTTCCTGCATCATTCAATATTTTGCCCATAGAATCCTTTCATATTGCAACTTGAGGCTTGAATTTTTTCTTCACTTCTTTCAGCTTGAGAAATGCTGAGTGTGTTCTTCCCTTTTGGCTTTCTCACTGCAGGTCTTTGCACATTCTGTTATAATACTTTATTTTTTCTTCTTGAGCTACCATTTGGAATCTTTGTTGAACTCTTTTACTTCATCATTTCTTCCATTCAAGTTCAGAGTCTCTTCTGATATCCATTTTGGTCTCTTTTTCCTTTCCTATCTTTTAAATGATCTTTTGCTTTCTTCATGTATGAAGTCCTTGATATTATCCCACAACTCATCTGGACTTTGGTCATTAGTGTTCAGTGCATCAAATATATTCTGGAGAGGTCTCTATATGCAGGTGGTGTTTTGGTTACCTAGTGCTGCTCTGACAAGAATGTACCACAAATGGGATGCTTGAACAAACAGTTTATTCGCTTACAGTTTGGAGGCTTTAAGTCTGAGTTCAAAGTTCCAGGCCTAGGGTCTGGGTGAAAGACCTTCAACCTTGGGCTTCAGCTCTGCCTCCTGCTCCCAGCCCACTGAAATGAGAGGTTTTTCTTCACTCTGACAGCTGCTGGCTGTTGAGACTGACAAGCCCAAGGTTGACAAGTAAAAAGGTACAGTCCCATTGTTACCAAACCACTTAGCAGGCCGTTAATTCAAGTCCATTAAAAGTCCCAAGGTTGGCAGAGCATGGCAGGCTGCTGAACTATGACACAGCTACATGCAAGGCTCAAGCGTGCCATAAGCTAGAGACCATTCTCCAAAGCTTCTGCTTATATACGGGAAGCAGACTACATTCCCTAAGGCAGTTAGTTACTCAGCTGCTTGTGGTAGATCCCACCATGGAGTTGATTGCCAGTCTCATCATGGGGAATTACTACCACCAGCTACCCAGCCACTCAACCAGGCCCAGCCACTTAACCAGGCCCAGCAAAGTTTGCACAACCTTAACTACTACACCTATTAACATAAACTCATGGCCCCTTAGGTCTCTTATCTAATCTTTCAAGTCACTGTTGTCAATTTGATCTCATACAGATTTTAAGAGAGCATGATAAAAGAAAAAAAAATCAGGGGAAAAATATTTGATTTAACTTACAATGGGCTATAACAGTAAGCCAGAGAGTAAATTGTGAATATCAAGGGAGAGAAGAAAAGATTATTTTAAGTTATAAATCTGAATTCTATCTCTAGTCACAAATTATTATGGGAATTTCCAAATAACTAAAAGTTTCTTGCTTCTTTTATTTATACACCAGAAAATTGCATTATCTTAACTCTTAAAATCTCTGTACAGGAAAAACCATGTAGATTAATTCAACTCTCATGTTACAGATCAGGAAACTGCCTCAGAGAGGTTAAGTGTCTTTTTAGGTGGCGTGACCCAGAAAAGGCTATTTTAGGCCTGTGTCTCTACCCCTGTCCCGGGCATCAGTGAGAAACAGATATTTTTATATCTGATCTGTTGGTAGGAATTTCTCTAATTGACTTAGGCAGGAGCCCCCATTCCTGATGCAAGTCCTTTGGGACACACCATTTCTCTTCATTGCCAACAACTCATTCCCTGTGCAATGGGATGTTGTGAAGTATTGATTGAGAATTTTGCCTACTCCTGACTTGCTTTATGGGTGCAGAGAAAAGGCTCTATTGAAATGTTAGTGAATATTCCAAGCTTCTTGGCATTCAAAGAGAGTCCCACGTTGGCTGTGGGATGCCCTTCTCACTTGCCACTACCTCCTCAGGGTGCAGGAGAGGCCACCCTGGGCCCATGGAGAGGAGAGATATAAGAGGGAGCTGGAATCTGGAAGAAGGTTGCCCCCTCTCTCAGGAGACATGGAAGCTCCTTACAGGAGCCAAGGGAGTGAGGCCCAAAAGAGCTGTCATATAAAATACAATGAGCAGACTGTCATTTCCATCCCTGGTTGAGTGTGTACTCACCCTCTTGACTTGCTGATCTATTCCTGTGGTACCCCTGTCCTGGAGACAGATCAACAGTGGGATTGGGAGGCAATCTCAAGCTTTCATTTGTTCAAAGGCACACAAAACTGTTGTCTCTTATGCTCATCATTCCCAAAGGATAGATAAGATGGGCAGGGTTGGAGAGCAGGAGCTGCTGCAGGCTTGTCAGGGGCCATTGCAATGTAGGCACAGAGATGCTTGCATTAGAAAAATGGGGTGTTAAACCCCAAGATAGAGGAGAAAATGGATTTTTGCAAAGGTCTATAATGCCTGGGGCACTGCATTAGTTGGTAATGCGGCTCCTTGTGTTCACCACTTGTCCAAGCCATGGGCCAGGGGCATGATTCCAGGAGAGCACCTTGCAGAGCAACCTCAATCAGAGAGGTTTTCTTGTGGTGTCTTTCATCTCCCTGCTTCACATCCCAATACTGGAGAAGCAAGTGCAAGGAAGAAGGAAGTGAAAAGAAGGAAACCGTCTCAGTGCTGTCCCCACCATTCCAAGTGACAGGTGAAAGGAGGAGAGCTTTAAATTGAACATGGGATAGAAGGTTAAGAATGGGTCTCTTTGTTTTAAGAACAAAGATGGTGCTGTTTTAATAACTGAAAGTGATGGAGAAAGTATAAAATAAAAATGTGATGTTCTTCCCTGGCTAGAAAGGACAGGGATCAGTGACAATGGTAAATAGACTATGGATTGCTAGATGTGAGATAGATAGGCAATTGTGTGACTTTACCTCTAGATTCTGAAAACAAATCAAGCTCTGGTGAGGTGAGGTCAGTGATGGTATTTGTAAACCCAGCATTTAGATTTAAAACATGTTTTTCACCCTGAGTCTTTGAAGGGGAGGCTAGGTCCCCTTGAGAAATAATCCTGTAATACCACAGTAGATATATATGTGATAAATATTTGCCATTCCTTCCCCAAAAGCTATTTATCAGAGTAATTGTGCACTGGGAAAAAGAACTAATCAAAACTTTGATGGGTTATTGGGTAGAAAGAGCAGACTGAAAAAGAGAGAGAGAGAGAGAGAGAGAGAGAGAGAGAGAGAGATCATAGTCACTCTACTAGCATGGGGCTTTTGGTGGCCAAGTGATAAATGGAGTTTTCATTCAAGTCTGTCTCCCAGAGGGCCCACTGTGGTTATGCACCCAGTCCTCCAGTGCAAAATTGAGATGGATGTACTTAGCAGCTGGTGGAACTCTCACCTGTGGTGTAAAAGCCATTAAGTAGAAAGGGCCAAATGGAAGCCCCTGACCCTGAGTCAAGAGAAAAAATCAAATGCAATACCTAATTTTGAGAAGTATTTCAATGCTTGATACAACTATCAAAACCTTAAAGGATGCATATATTGTATTCTCTATAATGTTCCCATTAAATTGCTTGCTCCTCCAAAAACTAGTCATAGACAATGGTGAATTACTACCAACCAAGCTGTAGTCTCACTCTCAGATGATGTGTTGGATGGGATATCTTGACCAGAACAGACCTACACAATCCTGGACACATTTTAGCAGCTATTAATCTGGCAGATACTTTCTTCTCAACCACCATCAATAAAAGAATAAAAAATAGTTTGCTTTTATTTCAGCTAGAAAACAGTACACATTCACTGTTTTATTCAAAGATAATGTCCCATGATCCCTCTCTTCTCTGCTACAATATAATCCAAAGGGTCTTGATTATCTTGATATTCCCAAGAACAGCACCCAGGTCTACTATACTGACTATACTATACCACTTCATGAGTGGGAAGTGACAAGCAATTTGAATGCTGTGGTTAATTATGTCCATGACAGATGGAGAGAGAGAAATCCCATGAAGATTCAAATACTTTCCACAATGATAAAATGTTAGGGATCAATGGCCTGGGTCATACCGGGATGTCTTTCTAAAGGTGAGGACAAGCTGTACTTTGCATTCCCTATCACTAAGAATAGGCACAGCACCAAGTGGACTTCTCTGGATTCTGGAAGCATCATATACCACACTTGGAATACTTCTCTAACACATTTATTGAGTGACTCAAAAGGCTTCCCGTTTTGTTTTGTTTTTGTAGCTAGCTCTATCCCATGCGCAAATGCTGTCCTCTTGATCTTCTATGCTTGATTGCTGTAATTAGTGCATACCCTACTGATATTACTGTTCACCTTATAGTTCTGTCTATTGATTGTCTGGCTGCCAGTTGAGTCATGGGGTTCAGGTTCAGTTCCTAGCTTGAAAGGTGTCTAAGGGCCATAGTTTTGGGGTTCCACCAGTCTCCACCAGACCAGTAAGCCTGGTCTTTCTTATGATTTTGAGTTTTGTTCCACATTTTGCCCCACTCTATCCAGGACCTCTTACTGTTATCTCTTTCAGAGTGGTCAGCAGTGGTAGCCGGGCACCATCAAGTTCTTCTGGTCTCAGGGTCATGGAGGCTGGGGTTCATCCTCCATTAATTACTCCTTTGGACTAATTGTTTCCTGTGTCTTTGATTTTCTTCACTGTTCTTTGCTCAAGATGGGGAGAGACCAATAGTTACACCTTAGATGGCTTCTCACAAGCTTTTAAGACCCCAGTCACTACTCACCAATGTAAGATTTACAACATTGTCTTTGTGGACCATGTTATGCCAATTGACCTTAGTGGCCCCTGAGTCTATGGTTCTGAGCCTCCATACTCAGGAACTCATTCCCTCAAAGAGTTTGGTTATGACTAAGACATTTCCGTAACTTTGTCACCTGATGCTCTACTACATTCATGGATATATTTGAAGCACATATAAATACATAGGTAGATGTAGGCTCTGTCAAACCTGTATATATTCATGGATTTAGTCCCATTTGCCTTCCCACCCAAAGGTCCAGTTTTGAGTGGACCCCAGAGCAAGTGAATCTTTGGAAAGTTCAGGCTGCAATACAAATATCCTGCTTTCAGGACATAAGGCTCATCAGTCATAGGGACTGGATCAATGCTGTATGGAGTCTCTCTACCAAGGATCAATAGGCGAGTTACAACAAGCGCTTTGAAACAAGTCCATGTTGTTTAAGGCATAGAACTAATTACCATTTGAAAAGAAGCATTAGGTGTACTACTGGGCCCTAGCAATGGTTCAGTAATTGAGCATGAGACATGTTCATTACCAAGTGAAGATACTCATCATAAGCTGGATA
The DNA here is from genome assembly GCF_000298275.1 of Orycteropus afer afer. NCBI lineage: Eukaryota > Metazoa > Chordata > Mammalia > Tubulidentata > Orycteropodidae > Orycteropus > Orycteropus afer. The sequence continues at coordinate 1,320,294 of NW_006922188.1, read as the reverse complement.
TTATCAGATCCACAAAGTTATAAGTTCTAACAATTTCTCATGGGTGTTCCTAAAGGACAGTGCTAAGGAAACTCTTCCCATTTAGTAAGGCTTCTAGCTGTGCACTTAGTCCTTCACTTTGTATAAAGCAAGAAACAGCTTGAGAAACAGATATGCATAGACTCCAGAGAAGTGGAAATGGCTTTGCTGGTTAGTCAGGAGAAAGACTTAAAGCCCAGAAAAAGTGAAGTTTGGGCAAGAGTCATGTATGACTTGGAGCAACACATTTGTATCTTTGAAGACGAAGTATTGAATAGGTAGGCAGGATAACATATCCTGTGGATGTAAGTCAGTTTCTACCCTCAGCCACCTCAGTACTTAGGCAATGGATACATGAGTGGCCATCATGGCAGAGATGGGAATTATAAATGGGTTCAATATCATGGAATTTTTTCCATCATGGCTCTTTTAACTACTTCCATACTTAAATACCATCCTGTCACCTGCAGAGATTGACACTGTGCATTTGATATGGTACTATCTTCAGGAAAGAGATAGCCACTTGGTAACACTTAATATTGATTATGTGTTTACTAGACACTTGATTATTTTCAATACCCATGATCCCAGATGGAGCAATGATTCATGGGAAAGAGGACATGCTGATCTACTTTTGAAAAAATTGGCCAGTGAAAATGTTATGAATAGCAGCAGTGTACTGTCTGATATAGCATGGGAAAATGAGTCCCTCAGGTTCAAAGGCATTCAAAAATATGACAGGGAAAGGCTCAAAGTAGAGTCGACCTTAACGACATGGATGGGGTAAAGCTTTCAGGACCTTCATTTTCTGATGTGACATGACTCAAAATGAGAAAAGACAGTTGCAAACATCATTAATAATCAGAATTTGGAATGTGGAAAGTATGAGTCTAGGAAAATTGGAAGTCATCAAAAATGAAATGGAACTCATAAAGATTGAATTTCTTGGCATTAGTGAGCTGAAATGGACTGGCGCTGGCCATTTTGAATTGGACAGATACTATGCTGGAGATGACAAATTATAGAATAATAGCCACACATTCATTGTCAAAATATATTCTAACATTCAATGCTGTTAGTAATAATATCCAGTAGCCTACCAGGAAGACCAGTTAATATGACTATTATTCAAATTTACACAGCAACCACTAATGCCAAAAATGAAGAAATTAAAGATTTTTACCAACTTCTGTATTCTGAAATTGATCAAACATGCAATAATCTCATATTGATAAGTACTGGTGATTGGAATGGGAATGTTGGAATCAAAGAAGGATTGACAGTTGGACAGTACAGCTCTGGTGATAGAAATGATGCTAGAAGTCACATGACAGTATTTTGCAAGATCAACAACTTACTCATTGAAAACACCTTTTTTCAACAATGTAAATGACAACTATTTATGTGGACCTCACTGATGGAATGCATAGGAATCAAATCGACTATCTCCATGGAAAGGAGAAGCTCAATATGATCAGTCAGAAAAAGGCAGGGTTGACTGCAAAACAGACCATCAATTATTCATATGCAAGTTCAAGTTGAAGATGAAGAAAATCAAAACAAGTGCAAGAAAGTCAAAGTATGACCTTGAGTATATCCATCAGAATTTAGAGACCATCTCAAGGATAGATTTGATGCATTGAACACTAATGACCAAAGACCAGATAAATTGTGGGATAACATCAAGAACATCATACATGAATAACGCAAGAGGATATTAAAAAGACAGAAAAATTTAAAAAGACTACAATAGATGTCAGAAGAGACTCTGAAATTTTCTCTTGAATATAGAGTAGCTAAAGTGGATGGAAGAAATGATAAAGAAAAGAGCTGAGGAGAAAAAGTAAAGCATTATAATAAAATGTTCAAAGACCTGGAGTTAGAAACCCAAAATGAAAGAATATTTTTGGCATTCTCAAGCTGAAAGAACAGAAGAAAATATTCAAGTATCAAGTTGCAGTAATGAAGGATTCTATGGGCATTTTGTGGGCCAGAAGGAGGGAAAGGAATGACCATATTAATTCTTTTCCTTTATTATCAATGAGAAGTTGGGGTTACTGTTGTAAAGTCAGGAATCAGAGGATTCTTTGGGCTATTTCTTGGTTCTTCCACATCCATTGATAACTATAAATGGGCAATTGTAAGGATTATGATCTTACAAAGATAAAATAACTTTAGGACAATGAGTTTCTCATAGGCATGGCCTTTCTGACCCTGGGTTTTTAATTCTGCCGAAAATAATTGGTTGGGCTGCAACTTGCCCTGTGATTAGTTTATTTTACACACCTTGTAGGGATTGGTCAGTCTACTATGCAAATAAGTTGAATATTTCTCTCTCTTTGTTTTTTCTTTTTCAAGTTTTCATAACCTGCTATACAATATTGTTTTGAATGTAAATCATAACATTGAACATCTGTGAATGGATATCTGAGAATGATAACATCAGCAAATTATTCACTGTAACATTGTATGTACAAAATTTCTAACAATAAGATGTACAAAAAGGAAAAATCACAAAAATAGACCACCGTAAGTGCAGTTTGAAATAACTTGAATGCATTGTAAGTCATGGACTACCTATATTCTCAAAGGGAGCTCTGGTGGCGTAGTGCCTAAGGCATTTGACTTTTAACCAGAAGGCTGGTGGTTCAAACCCACCAGCTGCTCCTCCAAAGAAAGACCGGGCTATCTAGTTTTGTAGAGATACTGCCTCAGAAACCCAAGAAGGGGTCTCTATGAGTCAGCACTGACTCAACAGCAGTGAGTTTTTGTTTGTTTATTTGTTTTTTTGTATTCTCAAAGCAGTAGCCAGAAGAGCCTTTGAAAACTTGTCACTCCTGTATTCAAGCTCTCCAGTCATTTCTTACGTCACTTAGAATACCCCAAGATACTACCACTGATCTACCAAGTCCTATGTGATGTGGCCCTCACTACCTCTCTAGTGTTTAACTGGGTTGCCATCACACTGCCTCCTCACTATTCCTCAAATATGTCAAATACAGTCTGCCTCAGGGATCCCTCTGCCTGGGGAGCACTTTCCCCAGATATCTGTGTCCTTCAAGCCTTTGCTCAGCCATCATCTTATCAATGAAGCCTTTGCTGACTACCCTGTATAACGGCAACTTCTTGTTTTATTTTCTTCATTGCACTTCTCATGGGGGATTCCACATATATTCTGATTTATCTGTTTATTCTTTATCTCCAGTTACTGTAGAATAGTGCCTGCTCCTTGAGGAGACCTAGGAGGGCGAGGACTTAGTTTTGTGCACTGTTCTATCATTTGGGTCTGCCACAGTAGTTAGCTCGGAACTGTCATTCAATACATGCATGAATGACTTGCTAGCTATTATTTTAGTCCCCATTTTCAGAGGAGAAAGTGCCTAACATGGCACACAATAAAAACTTGAGTTTTTTTGTTCCACTCATAATTCAGTGATTTTCCTGCTTCCAATCACGGAGACACCAGTGTGGGAAGTTGGCTGCTCTGACTGAGGGAGGAGCTCTAAGTTACGTGGGAAGACTCAGACCCATGTTTTTCCATACCCCACAGTCCCCACTTTCATTGGTAGTGCTGCAAACAGTCTATTTCTGTGGTTAGATTATGGCTGTATTTCCTACACAAGAAGTCAGTTTACCGTGGCAGTACTCAGAAAACAAACTGACACATCTTTCTTCCCAAGTTTATCTCAAAGTAGCTCAATTCTATTACCAATGAAAAGTATACAGAGGAAGAACAGAGCTTTTGTAAACTGTTTTCAGGAGCTCCTGTCAGAGTGTTAGGCCACTGGTCAGTTAACATGAAATTCTGAAAATCTAGGTTTAGAATGAAATCTAATGGAAACGAAGGGCATTTAACATGATTTAGTGGAGAATTTTGCTTCCACTGCTCATTTTCTCTCTAAATTGAAGTTAACAATAGTTACCTGAGAAATCATGGCTGTGCCTATGAAAAAGATTTGAGAATTTTGGCTCAGATTCCCAAATGTTTTGAATTTTTTCCCCTAAAGAACAGATACGTTTTGTTTCGGTTTTATATTACAGATTATTTTTCACTTAGCTGGAAGTCAGGTAAATGAGTGCCTTGGTTATCCACTGCTACATGACAAGCTGCTCTCAAACTCATGATTGAAACCAAGGATGCTGATGATGACTCTGTGGACTGTCAGGACATTTCCTCTGCTGGTTACTCCTGGGCTCACTCATGCAACAGTACACAGCGAGAGAATTGTCAGAGTTCAGGACAGAGTTTGGAAAAATTTTTCTGTAAATGGCCAGATATGAAATATTTTAGGGTTTGATATCCATATAATCTCTGTTGCAACCACTCAGGTCTGCCATTATGACACTAAAGTGGCCATTGGCAATATGTAAACAAATGAGTCTGACTGTGTTCCAATAAAACTTTATTTGTTTTATTGAACATTTGGATTTTGTATAATTTTCGTGTGTCACACCATATTATTATGATGATGATTTTTTACCAATTATTCAAAAACATACAAAAATAGGCAGTGGGCTGAATTTGGCCTGGGGGCTATAATTTGCTAATTTCTACCTTCGTTGTTGTTAAGTGTCATGGAGTCATCTCTGACTCATAGCGACCCTATGCAGAGCAGAACAAAATACTGCCCAGTCCTGTGCCAGCCCCACGATCCTTGCTATACTTGAGCCCACTGTTGTAGCCACTGTGTTAATCCATCTTGTTGAGGGCTTTCCCCTTTTTCACTGACCCTCCACTTTTCCAAGCATAGTCTCCTTCTCTAGGGAATGGTTCCTTCTTACAACATGACCAAAGTAAGTGAGTTGAAGCCTGGCCATTCTTGCTGCCAAGGAACATTCCAGCTGCACTTCTTTCAGGACAGATTTGTTAGTTCTTTTAGCAGTACACAGTACTTTCAGCATTCTTTGCCAACATCACAACTCAAAAGCATTAACTCTTTTTCAGTCCTTCTTATTCACTGTCCAGCTCTCACATGCATAAGAGGCCATTGAAAATACCATGGTTTGTGCCAGGCGCACCTTAGTCTTCAAGAAGATATCTTTGCTCTTCAGCACTTGAAAGAGGTCTTTTGCAGCAGATATGCCCAGTGCTATCCATCATCTGATATCTTGACTACTGTTTCCATTGGTGTTGATTGTAGAACCAAGTAATATGAAGTCTTTGACAACTTCAATCTTTTCTCCATTTATCAGGCTGCTGCTTATTGGTCCAGTTGTGAGGATTTTTGTTTTCTCTATACTGAGATGTAATCTATACTGCAGACTGTGGTCTTCAATCTTCATCAGTAAGTGCTTCAAGTCATCCTCACTTTTAGCAAGCAAAGTTGTGTCATCAGCATATTGCATGTTGTTAATGGGTCTTCCTCCAATCCTGATGCCATGTTCTTCTTCATATAGTCCAGCTTCTTGAACTATTTGCCCAGCATACAGATTGAGTAAGTATGGTGAAAGGATACAACTCTGATGCACTCCCTTCTTGATTATAAACCATGCAGTGTCCCCTTGTTGTGTTTGAACAACAGCTTCCTGGTCTATGTACATGTTCCTCATGAGTACTATTAAGTATTCTGGAACGCCCATTCTTCTCAATATTATCTGTAATTTGTTATGGTTCACACAATCGAATGCTGTTTTATAGTCAATAAAACACAAGTAAACATCTTTCTGGTATTCTTTGCTTTGAGTCAAGATCCATCTGACATCAGCAATGATATCCCTTGTTCCATGTCCCCTTCTGAATCCAGCTTGCACCTCTGGAAGTTCTCTGTCAATATATTGCTGAAACCATTTTTGAATTATCTTCACTAAGATTTTACTTCCATGCTATATTATGATATTGTTTGATAATTTCCACATTCTGTGGGATCATCTTTCTTTGGAATGGGTACAAATATGGATGGCTCTCTTCCAGTCAGTTGGCCAGGAAGGTGTCTTCCAAATCTCTTGGCAAAGTTGAGTGAGTGCCTCCAGCGTGACATCCATCTGTTGAATGAAACATCTCAATTGGTATTCTGTCAATTCCTGAAGCCTTGTTCTTTGCCACTTCCTTCAGTGATGCTTCAACTTTTACCTTCAGTACCATTGGTTCTTGATCATATGCCACCACATGAAATGGAGGAACATTGACCAATTATTTTTGGTACAGTGATTGTGTATTCCTTCCCTCTTCTTTTTATGTTTCCTGCATCATTCAATATATTGCCCATAGAATCTTTCAATATTGCAACTCAAGGCTTACAATTTTTTCAGTTCTTTCAGCTTGAGAAATGCCGAGTGTGTTCTTCTCTTTTGGTTTTCTAACTCCAGATCTTTGTACGTTTCATTATAATAATTGACTTTGTCTTCTTGAGCTGTGCTTTGAAATCTTCTGTTCAACTCTTTTGACATTTCTTACATTTGCTTTAGCTACTCTTAATTCAAGGACAAATTTCAGAGCCTCTTCTGACATCCATTTCAGTCTTTTCTTCCTTTTCTGTCTTTTTAATGACCTTTTGCTTTCTTCATGGATGATGTTCTTGATGTCATCCCACAAGTCCTCTGATTTTTGGTCCTTGGTGTTCAATGCATCAAATCTTTTCTTTAGATGGTCTCTAAACTCAGGAGGGATATATCAAGATCATTTTCTTGGCTCTAGTGGACTTGTTTTAATTGTCTTCAACTTCAATTTGAATTTGCATATGATCAGTTGATGGTCCATTCCACAATCAGCTCCTGGCCTTGTTTTGGCTGAAGATATTGAGCTTCTCCATTGCCTCTTGCCACAGATGTAGTCAATCTGATTGCTGTGTTTTCCATCTGGTGAAGTCCACGTGTATAGCTGCTGTTTGTGTTGTTGAAAAATGGCATTTGCAATGAATAAGTCATGTTGTTGTTGTTGTTATGTGCCTTTGAGACAGACCCAACTCATAGTGACCCCTTCTTGGATTTCCGAGGCAGTATCACTACGGAAGTAGATTGCCTCATCTTAGGTCTTGCAAAATTCTATCATTTGATCTCCAGCATGATTTCTATCACCAAGGCCAAATTTCCCAGGTACCTCAGAAGACACAAAATAGTGTACAAAATAGTCTCACTTGCATGTCCCTTCATGGCAGTGTTGGGGCAGCATTCTCAGAAGGCAAAGGCAGAAGCTGCAAGGACTCTTCAGATCTGAGTTCCAGACTTCACAGAGTCACCTCAGCTATATTCTATTAGAGTAAGTATCAAGTCCTTCCCACACTTAAGGGATGAGGATATAGACTGTAGCTCTTGATTTTTTTAAAAAAGCAAAGATGTCATTTTGATGACTAAGGTGTACCTGACCCAAGCCATAGTCTTTTCAATCACCTCATATGTATCAGAATGCTGGACAATGAAAGATGGAAAACAGAAGAAGAATTGATGCACTTGAATTGTGGTGTGGTTGAAGAATACTGAGTATGCTGTGGACTGCCAGAAGAACAAACAAATCAGTCTTAGAAGAAATAAATGTAGAATGTTCCTTAGAAGCAAAGATGGTAAGACTTCAGTTTACTTTCTTACTCCTGATACATTATCAGGAACAAATAATTTCTAGAAAAAGACATCATGTTTGGTAGAGGGTCAGTGAAAATGAGGAAAATCCTCAATGAAATGGATTGACACAATGGGTATATGGGTAAATAGATGGGTGAACAGGCTGAACTATTAGGTATGTTTATGAAATGGGGAGTGTATCCAAGAACATGTGTAGGGTTGGTAGACAATGGTCCTATGAATGATCAGAATTCCCAGGCATATAGTAGAGCTGACAAGGGGCAAGTTTGTGGTCACTGCTTGGTAACAGCCAGCTACCAAGAGGGACCAAGTAGTTGAACCTGTGGGCTTGGGACCATAGTCACAGGGGACATCAAGCTCAATTGGCATAACATACTATACAAAACATTGTTCCACCTCCTACTTTGGTGAGTAGCAACTGGGATCTTAAAAGCTAGCAAGCTGCTATCTAGATGCAACGATGGGTCTCTCCTCATCCAGAGCAAAGCAGAATGAAGAAAACCAAAATTCATGGAAACAATTAGTCCTAGCTACTGGTACACTATCCGATCTGCAGCCTATATGACTATGATACCAGAAGAACTAGATGGTGCCCAGCTACCACTGTCATCCACTTGGAAGGGGATCTATGTAGGAGATCCTTGATAGAGAGGGAGAACAATGTGGAACAAAACTCAAAATCATTTGGAGAAAAAAAAAGGGGGGGGGACCAGCTGCTGGTCTGATAGAGCCTGGTGGAACCACTGAGACTATGGCCCCTAGCTGCCCTTCAGGTCTGGAATTGAACCCACACTCGTGGTTTCCAGCCAAACAAAATATAGGTATATGAAGTTGAACATTTACCTCAAGTAGATACACTCCTTGGAGAGAACAATCATGGGAGAAAGAAGGGCTGCTTTTGCACAGGGAGATAGCTCAGGGGGCAGGAGTGTATGGAGGGATGGACACTGGGAAGGGGTAACTATGGGGAGGAAGTGGGAGGGGAGCTGTTGCAGTGTGGTAAACTGTGGTCAATGTCATGAGACAAAGTATATGTGAACTGCTGTCTGGAAAGTGAATTTGCTCTGTAAATCTTCACCCAAATCACAATAATAATAATAAAAAGAAATGGATTGACACAATAGTCACAACAATGGACTCAAACATATTAATGACCATGACGACGATGGTATAGGACCACGCAACATTTTGTTCTGTTTTACATAAAAGAAAAAAAACCCACCCACTGCCATTGAGTCAATTCCGACTTAGCATCCCTATAGGACAGAATAGAATGCCCCATAGGATTTCCAAGGCTGCCAGTTTTTTTGGAAGCAGATGGCTCATATCTTTCTCCTTCAGAGTGGCTGGTGGGTTTGAGCTGCTGACTTTTGGTTAGCAGCCGAATGTTACAACCACTGAGTTGCCATAGCTCCTGGGAGCCAAATGAATAACTAATAACAACAATGACTTGATGGCAGGTGTGAGAAAATATTGTGGCCATGTTTTGCAATGTATCACAATGACTAACCTTAAGTAAAAGGCTGAAACTGCAACTGGAAGTCACTGAGAGGTTATACCACATTGAGGATCTGAAGTTCAGCCCTCAGACGCCACTTTTCAAATCTGTTGACAGATAAAAATAGTCCAGAGTCATTTTGAGAGATTTGACATGTATTCATGACAAGTACCATGTGTTAGGAATTTTCCCATTTCATTTTTTTTTCCTTCAAAATAGAAATCCGGTGTTTTGGTTATCTCTGTGCTGCTCTAACAGAAATACCACAAATTGCATGGCTTTAACAACAGGAGTTTATTCTCTAACAGTCTGGGAGGCTAGAAGTACAAATTCAAAGTGCTGCCAGGTTCTAGGGGCTAGGTGAAAGCTCCTCGACCTTGGTCTTCTGCTCTGCCTCCTGCTCCCAGCCCACTGAAGCTGGAGGCTTTTCTTCACTCAGACAGCTGCTGGCAGCTGAGGCTGAAAAACCTGAGATCAACAAGTAAAAAGGCACAGTCCCAATTACCAAACAACATGGCAGGCCACTAACTCAAGTCCAGAGGAAGTCTTAAGATCGGCAGGGCATGGCCGGCTGTTGAAAAATGATTTGGCTACATGCAGGGTTCAAGCGTGCCAAAAGGCTAGAGGCCAGTCCCAAAGTTTCTCCTTATACACAGGGAGTGACCACATCCCCAAAGCTCGTGGTAGATCCCACCATGGACCTGATTGCCAGTCTCATCATGGAGAATAACTACCTCCAGCTGCCTGGCCACTCAACCAGCCCAGCCAAGTTGACACACAACCTTAACTACCACACCCAGGTAAAAATATTATTAACTCTACTTCATATTCCTACACAAACATGAAAACAAAAATTGAAGCAAATCAGTGGTCAAAAATAAAATATTTAGGGATAAAAAGAGGCATTTGATAGTATCTAATGTTACTTCATTTAATAGCTTAGGAAAACGAAGTTTAAAAACTATGATTTATCTAAAGACAGAAAGTTAGAGTAGTAGATCATATACTGAGGTCCAGACTGGATATGCTACTGTGATTTCTTTACCTTTAACCTAGGGCTCTGTCAACAAAATCTTCTCTTTTGAATTGAACCCAGAATAGTAACACTTTTTGTTTTAGATATTATTCTCATCTTTGTCTTGAATGGTAAGATTTACTATCTCATTTTTACAGGTGAGAAAATGGAGGTTCAATATCACTTAAGGTAACTAGTTTAAGTGGGCAAAACTTGAACCCAGGATCCCAAAGTCAATCCACTGTCTACTATGTAACAGCTGCCTCCCTAACACTGAACAAAAGCATCTCAGAACGCAAAACCAGTTGGACCAGGGAATCAGGGAAATCAGATCTTGCCTTACATTATGAAAGCAGAGTCTCATTGTAAAAGCTGTGAGTCACTTTTTAAAAACCAATCTGATGCTTTCTTAAAATACATGTGTAGTGTGAAATCCCTGCTCTGGGATTGGTGAGACAAATGTGGACTCGTTTTGTGGTAGAACACTCCCTACTGGGTGGGGTTTTTAGACGTTTTGTTTTTGTGTGACAGACCAGTGATAAACACTATTGTCATATTGTTGCCTTTTCAAAACTATAAGAAATCAGTGGGTTCACTCCTCAGTGAACCAGAGCATTCCAGTCCTTAAGCATTTGGACTAAGATGACACTGTCCACATTTTTTCATTTCTCACAATAGCAATATAGAGTTGCTTTTGATGAAAAGTGTGGGCTTAGGAACCAGCAGACCTGACTTCAAATGCTGGCTCTGCTAGCTGGTTGACCTTGTCTAGTTATTTAATTTTTATGGGATAATAACTAGTAGTACTAATGTTGTACTCAGCATATACTTGTGCTCAACATATTTTAGTCATTAGTATTATTAGTCTAAGGCATATTATTAATTAAAAGCAAAGGAATACAAGAGCATTGAACAGTGATAGTGGTGTTTGGTACCTTCCAGATCAGATGAAAATTAACAAATTTTATCCCTGTTATCATTTAATAAATCATGTACCCCTGTCTGCTTTGGCTACTAAGAAGATCAGAACCAAATTGGTGGCTTACTCCTAATAACAGTGTGGGACTGGATTTTTGATGTCATTGTCTCCTTTTCTTGGTTTCATTCTACTCAGTTTATATTTGTCCTAATCCTTGTTTTCACTGTCTACTTCATTAAATGACTTCTTATAAGCTACCAGAAGGCTGGCAGTTCAAGCCCACCAGTGATTCTTCAGAAGGAAGATCAGGCAATCTACTTCCGTAGAGATACCGCCTTGGAAACCAAGGAGAGGTCACTATGCGTTGAATTGACTCAATTGCAGTGGGTTTAGTTTGTTTTTTTGGTATAAGCTACCTTTCATGGAATAAAATCAGGTATATATCTAGATTATTGAGGAGTCTTGACTTGGAGAATAAACTCGAAATATTTTCATTTCTTTTAATAGCTGCTCCCAACTCCCAGTTATGCATCATCAAATCATTCTTCATGCTTTTACAACATTTTAGAGTTATTCCATAACCTTTTCTTCAATCTCAGCTGTAAATTTAGTCTCGTGGAATATAAAGCTTCAATATCATATGTGATTCAAAGCTCCACACCATTCCTCTCCACTTTTCAGGGCTCTAGCTCCTTCACTGTATTGGGGTGGGGAAGACTGAATGAAAAAGGGTAAGGTTGTCTTCTTATTGGCTGAGGTCCTTTCCCTGTTGTATTGCTAATTATCCAATTTACACTAGTCAAGCCCATCCCTCCCGTGTGACAGATATTTCTGTGGCCCCTGCCTCCTCCTTTCTGCTATGCAACTCCTAACTAGAAGACCTGACTCCAGTTCCACCTCTTCTACCCCCCTACTCTCTCACCCCCTCAGCTCTCACCAACACCAGCATATACCCTATTGGGTAAGACAATGACAAGATGGCTCAAGTCCAGCTCCCAGCAATACACTGTGTCCAACTGTCCTATGAGAAAGAGAAGGCTTATTGCCATGACAAGTGATAGTCATGGCAAGTGGTAGACCACCCCTCTCTGCCCTCCACATTTCTCCAATTTCCTTTGACACAGAGTTAGAAGAGCCAGTCATATGTGAATAGCCAAATTGGGGAATGGGATGTTAATCCCTTTCATCCAGGAAGTCCCAATTCCTAAACTCAATTCTCTTGGTGTCCACCTCCTTACTTGGCCTGAGTAGGAAACAGCCCCTCACCCTTGGCCAGGAAATGAGGTAGTGCTCACTGCTGATGACACTCTCTTAGGGTTCCTTTCTCTCCTCAGCTTTTTTTAAAATGAACAATGGTCCTCAATAGAGGTAATACCATCCCCTAGGGTCACTGGGCAAATCTGCTGCCAAAAGACCTCTTTAAAGTACTGAAGAGCAAAGATGTCTCTTTCAACACTAAGGTGCACCTAATCCAAGCCATGGTGTTTTTAATTGCCTCATGCATGTGAAAGCTGGACAATGAATAAGGAAAACCACAGAAGAATTGATACATTTGAATTGTGGTGTTATCAAAGAATATTGCATATACCATTGAATGCCAGAAAGATGAACAAATCTGTCTTGAAAGAAGTAGAGCTGAAATGTTCCTTAGAAACAAGAAAGGCCAGACTTCGTCTCACCTACTTTGGTCATATTGATCAGAAGGGACCACTCCCTGGAGAAGGATATCATGCTTGGTAAAGTAGAGGGTCAGTAAAAAGGGGGAAGACTCTCAATGAGATGGATTGACACAATGGCTCCAACAGTGGGTTCAAGCATAGCAAGGATTGTGAGGATGGCACAGGACCTTGCGATGTTTTGTTCTTGTGTGTGGAGTTGCTATGAGTCAGACCCAACTCAACGGCACCTAACAACAGCAATGGGGACACTTTGGAAATTTTTGCAGTGTTTATTGTTTGTCACTATGCTTGGGGAACCCTACTGACAATGAGTGAGGCTACGGATTCTAGTCATCCTGCAATGCACAGGACAATTCCACACAAAGAAAAACTGGTATCCTACACATCTTTCCAGTGCCCTGATAGACACTTATCTGCGTCTAGAATCTAATTTCATGTTAAAACACAAAGTATTTTCATGTGGCTTTAGAATATGCTGAATTTTCCAGTAACAAGACTGCCATGTAAATTGAGAAAAGATTATATAGTGCTTGTTTCTTTTGGAACTTTCACCAAGAATTGCTCACCATTTTGGGCAATCACACTGATGGCAATGCCAGTTGTGCTGTTTAAGTTGTCAATACCGCAATCTGCATTTTATCTGTACCATTAGCAACAAGTCTATATACAAAAACAAATTTTCTTATTTGTCTCTTATTTCAATATGCTGAATATAGAGACATTATTCAACTTTATATTGGTTACTTTTTTTTTAATTCAAACTTATAAGTAGGTCCAAGCATGACTACTTCATTATGTCTTCTAGTGTTGGTGTACTCCAGAAAATACGCACTAAAACACATATTTTATTATAAATTGCCTCCCTTTTGTTTAGATTATTTCTTTATAGTTAGGACATTATATTGGTTTAAGAGAAATTACATGTATAGACACTATAATATATATATGTATGTGTATATATATATATTATTTCATATGTATATTATATTTTATAATGGTAAAATGACATTGCATGATATTTGTTACTAAAAGGAGGCACCCATTCTGATGGAGTTGATAGTCATTGGCATATACTGAGGAGGTGTGAAAAGGGTATGTAATGGGGTTTCCATAGGGCTAGTTCTGCCATCTCTTCAAATCTAGGGCATCAAATCTAGGGCAAAAGAAAAGTACCACTGAACAACTTATTAATGGTATAAGTTAATTAATAATATTTACTATTATTAAATCATTGGGTTTTAGAGATAGGACATTGGGAATATGGAATAAGGAGATGCTCTGTATATCTCTTCTTGTAGATTCAAATTCTATTCTTGTTTTATTTCAATTCTTCAGGTTGCACTGTCTTCAGAAGATAGTGTAATCGACTGACCTTGAACAGTTTACAGTTTTTTAGGAGAGATGGGGTAGAATAGAACTCCTTCTTAAAGGAAAGAGGATTATCCAAGGGCAGAGGTAGGTGTGGTAGGTGCTGACAATAGTGAAAGTGAGAAAAGAAGCAGAGAAAGACAGGGCAGGGCCTGTGCAGTGGTTAAGTTTGCATGTCAACTTGGCCGAGCCTGGTTGAGTAACTGGGCAACTGAATGTAGTTCTTCCCCATAGTGAGACTGGTAAATAACTCCATGGTGGAATCTATTGGAGCAGCTGAGTAGCTGTTTTGGGTATGTGGTCTGCTTCCCATATATAAGAAACAGCTTTGGGAATGGTCTCCAGCTTATGGCACACTTGAACCCTGCATGTAGCTGACTTGTTGTTCAGCAGCCTACCATGCTCTGCCCATCTTGGAACTTTTAATGGACTTGAATTAATGGCCTGCCATGTGGTTTGGTAGTGTCGGAACTGTGCCTTATAACTTGTCAACATTGGGCTTGTCAGACTCAGTAGCCAGCAGCTGAGTAAGAAAAGCCTCCAACTCCAGTGGGCCAGGAGCAGGAGGCAGAACTGAAGCCCAAGGTTGAGGAGCTTTCACTCAGCCCATAGAGCCTGGCACTTTAAACTCAGACTTAAAGCCTCCAAATTGTAAGAATAAACTCCTGTTTGTTAAGGCCATCCCATTTGTGGTATATTCCTGTCAGAGCAGCACTAGGGAACCAGAACAGCCTGTTCTAGGAAAACTGAGCAGTCTGCTGTGGTAGCAGCAAAATTTTTCACCAATCCTAAATTTTTCTGTCCTTTCTGGAAACAACCTTAGTTAAGTTTGCTTAGAATCCCTGATACACAGGGGAGGGAGGGTATTGAGACTTAGAATTGAGGGAGGATGAACATGGAAAAGCCTAAATCCCATATTTAAAAGTATATGGCAAGAAATCTAGACAACTACTCAAGATGCTGTTTTAAGGAAAAACTCTGTCATTAACTTTCTGAGCCACCCTGGAGATGTCTCAGAATTTCTCTAGGTCTCTCCATTTCCTTTTCTGTAAAATTAAGGGTCTGCACTAAGTATATCAGAAATTACCTATATTTGGTAATTGTGCTGCCATTCCTCATTTGGGTGTCCATGCAGACATGGCTAATCAATCATGGAAATATTCTTGCAGAGTGTGGATACATCCTTACACACTATTTTTCGAAATGACACCTTAAACCAGTCACGACTGATTGATTGGAATTATTCTAGGAGGAATAGTTTAAAGGGCACTGGACAAGGAGTCGGAAGACCTTGGGCCTGAGTCACGGTCTGTTCAGGAAAGGTTTTGAGACCTTGAGTAAGTCCCTTAACCTCTTTAGTCTCTCTTTCTGTCAAAATGGGTACAAAAATCCCTAACAGGGTTCTAGAAAGTATCATCTGAGACAATAGGTATCAGGTTTTCAAATGTTGTGTTGCTATTGTTAGGTGCCATTGAGTCGATTCAGTCTCATAGTGACCCTGTGTAACAGAGTAGAACTGTCCCATAGGGTGGGCTTTCTAGCTGTAATCTTTACAAGAGCAGATTACCTGGTCTTTCTCCTCCAGGGCTACTGAGTAGGTCGAAACTGCCAACCTTTTGGTTAGCAGCTGTGGTGGATAAGTTTCTGTGTCAACTTGGCTAGGCCTGGTTGAGTGGCCGTGCAGCTGAATGTAGTTATTCCCCATGGTGAGACTGGTAACTAACTGCATGGTGAAGTCCATTGGGGCAGCTGAGTAGCTGCTTTGGGTATGCGGTCTGCTTCCTGTATATAAGAAACAGCTTTTGGGAATGGTCTTTAGCTTATGGCACACTTGAACCTTGCATGTAGCCAAGTCGTTGCTCATGCTCTGCCAATCTTGGGACTTCTAATGGACTTCAATTAACAGCCTGCTGTATGGTGGCATAGTGCCTAAGGCATTTGACTGCTAACCAGAAGGCTGGCAGTTCAAACCCAGCAGCCACTCCTCAGAAGGAAGATTGGACAATCTACTTTAGTAGTGATACTGCCTTGGAAACCCAAGGAAGGGTCGCTATGAGTTGGACCCAGCTTGGCAGTGAGTTTAGGTTTTTTTTTTTGGTGTGGTTTGGTACTATCAGGACCCATGCCTTATTACTTGTCAACCTTGGGCTTGTCAGCCTCGGTAGCCAGCAAGCTGAGTGAGGAAAAGCCTCCAGCTTCAGTGGGCCAGGAGCAGGAAGCAGAGCTGAAGCCCAAGGTTGAGGGGCTTTCACCCAGCCCTTAGAGCCTGGCACTTTGAACTCGGACTTAAAGCCTCCACACTGTAAGAGAATAAACTCCTGTTTGTTAAGGCCATCCTATTTGTGGTATATTCTTGACAGAGAGGTGATTGGTAACCAAAACATCAGCCAAGCACTTAACTGTTGCACCACCAGGGCAGCAATATCCAAGTAGTTATTATTTTGATGGTCTCCATAACTGGTATTTGCTGTACAGGTCCAAGAGATGTGTAAACAGGTGTAAACATCTGGGACATTTGTTGCCATAGAGGCTCAAAGCCTATTTTCTCTCTGTAGCTGGTGGTGCTTCAAGTCATGAGGCAGGTATTTAAAAACATAGATTGTCAGGTTATCAGACTTGAGTTTGAACCAGAGCTTCAAACTGGTTCTTCCCGGTTCAGTCATGGATGATGAAGCAAAATCGAATGGACTTGAATTTGTAAAATGTGGATGTGCTGGAACAATAACCAGCATGGGAAAAATTACTGGTCGATGCCCTGCTAGAAATTTAATCGCCCTCATAGAAAACAAGGACATTGGACATGTTGCATAGCAACTAAGTCTCTTGACCAGCAGAGTCAGAAACAACTCTGGTGCCCCACTCAAAGATGGTGGCCGACCGCACGGCTTTGAATATGTGCTGGCAATAATCTAATCTCCCACATCAGGTTTCTGAAAGGGCTCACTTCTGAACCTTGCATTCCAGAGCTTCAGCCTATAATTTTTCCCATTCCAGTTAATATTCCAGTATTACTCACATTTTACAAATTTGAGTCTGTTCCAGTTTTGCAGTGTTAGCCATAACTGAAGTGGTTTGAACCCTAGATCTCTTCCTTCCTTGCTGTGTGACTTTTAAGCAAATTGGTTTAACCCATCAGACTCAATATCTTCATCTGAAAAGTGGGGAAAATACTATCTTCATTAAAGGGTTACTGCAAGATTTAAGTGAGCTAATTAAACTCTTATTCTAGGGCTTGGCATGTAGTGAGTGTTCAATCAATGATAATAAATAGGTTGGGTTAAGGAAAAAGTTCCATTACAATGTTTAGAATTTGTCCTGGGTGGAAAGTTTTCACATCCTACAAAGTCTTTCCATAAGACTTTTAAAACCTTGTCTAATCAATTTCACGATCCATGAATTTAAGGGATTCTAACTTGGATGCCCCTAAATGAACAGTTACAGAAAGGAAGCCAAGACGAAAATCTGCTCATGACATTCTGAACTATACCCTGTTTCCCCTGCCTCTCAGATGCAGCTGTCTTGCACAGCCGAAGTTGGTGCTGTCCATTTTGAAGATTTTCTTTATGTTTCTAGAAGGATTCAGTAAAAATGAATTCCCTAAAACACAACAGAGGAATGCTTGATTAAGCAGAGTTCTTCAGTAAAAACTTATTTTCCCATAGGTTGGCTGAAAGTTTTTCAGCCAGTCTTTTGCTCAAGGATCATCCTGGAAAAATACTTCTCAGGTGGGTTAAATCTCAGGCAACCACAATGATCCTCCATCTTAACTCAAAGGCGCATGCAATTGTTGAGTTCTGGGAGATTCCTGGCTTTAGTCACAGTAAGAAATGAGAGAAATTCTCGACATTTCAGAACTCTGATGTGGCAATTTCTTTGAACATTCTTTAAAAAGGTGGGAGGAGGTTTTAAAAAAAGATCTTTCAATAGTTTCATTGTTGTACCTAAGCTTTCCCTATCTAGTGGATTTACTCTAATTACCTAAATGATGTTATGGAAGATATTTTTCTCACCACTAAGGGCACAGTTAAGTGATCCTAACAAATATAAATGTAAAATTGGTGTGGAAATTTGACTATGAATTGTAGTAAGTGGGCAACTGCCAATAGAAAGCCTCTGTTGCTTTTTATAAATTGGGGTCTGACTACATTCCTCTGTCTACTCCTGACCTTAGGTGTCTGAATATGAGGTGGGCTAGTGTTTGTGACAGTCCTGCACTTCCTGAGCACTGTGCAGAGGGCAGACACTGTCTGCCATCGTGGTCTCAACCTTAACTGAAGCCTGTTACCATAGTTGGACATCCTTAATGCTCACTACATCAATAGAAAATGCATCCTAGCAGCAGGGGCAGCAGCCACAGCCACAGTAAAAGACAGAAGAAAGGAAAGAAGGGAGATGGAGAGAGGACGTGAGAAGGACAGACAACCAGGGACAGACTGAGACACTAAGCCACAGGGAGAGACAAGCAGAGACAACAGACCCACTGTTGACAGACACACAGGGAGTGAAATAGAGGCAGACAGCTAGAGAGAGCAGAGGGGAGGAAGGGAAAAGAGAAGGAAGGCAAGGAAGAGAAAGAGACCCAAAAACATTGTGGCCATGGGCGGGGCAAGATGGCGGACTAGGCAGAAGGATTGCACAGACCCTCTTCAACAAAGAAAAGGGAAACCAATTAACACAGACACAGAAGATAATC